>NC_057803.1:736071212-736106030 GCF_018294505.1 Triticum aestivum | reverse complement strand
CGGGGCTGGGTCGGCCCGGCTGGGTTTCGGCCCAGTCGGTGCCCGAGGTTTTTTTTAATAATTTCGCCGACGAGGAAGAAAAAAAGTAAAATCCTAGAAAATAAAATAAAAACCTAAAAATGCCAAAACAAATTTTCACCGTCTAAATAAAATATTTAGAACGAGATGAACATTTTCTTGGTCCTAAAATGCAATTTTTGAAAACGTGCAATTTTTCTATTGCAAATAAAATCCATATAAACTCAAATAAAATCAAATAAATGATTTTAACATTTTTCTCCAATATTTCAATTGTTTTGGAGTAGTCATATTATCTTCTCTCATATCTTTTTATAAGAAATATTTTTCTGAGAGAAAAATAATTAAAATCAAAAATCCTCGTTTCACTATTTGATAGAAATCAAATATGAAAACCAGGAAAATCCCCAACTCTCTCCGAGGGTCCTTGAGTTGCTTAGGATTTCGAGGATTGCGGAGCGGAAATGCAATAAAAGATGATATGCATGGATGACCTATGTATAACATTCCAAATGGAAAATTTGGGATGTTACAATGGTGCTCTCCGTGTCGTGCAAGCGTGAGAGATCCCCACTGTAGGGTTTGCAATATGTTCATGATTTTCTTATGGTGCGTGGCGTGAGTGACAGAAGCACATACCCGAGTAAGTAGGTTGTTTGCTTATGGGATAAAGGGGACTTGATACTTTAATGCTATGGTTGGGTTTTACCTTAATGATCTTTAGTAGTTGCGGATGCTTGCTAGAGTTCCAATCATAAGTGCATATGATCCAAGAAGAGAAAGTATGTTAGCTTATTCCTCTCCCTCAAATAGAATTGGAATAGTGATTGTCGGTTTAGTAACGTAGTCAATTGCTTAGGGACAATTTCACAACTCCTACAACCACTTTTCCACACTCGCTATATTTACTTTATTGCTTCTTTATCTAAACAGCCCCTAGTTTATATTTACGTGTTCTTTATTATCTTGCAAACCTATCCTATCACACCTACAAAGTACCTCTAGTTTCATACTTGTTCTAGGTAAAGCGAACGTCAAGCGTGCGTAGAGTCGTATCAGTGGCTGATAGGACTTGAGAGAATATTTGTTCTACCTTTAGCTCCTCGTTGGGTTCGACACTCTTACTTATCGAAAGAGGCTCCAATTATCCCTTGCACTTGTGGGTTATCAAGACCTTTTTCTGGCGCCGTTGCCGGGGAGTCATAGCGTGGGGTGAATATTCTTGTGTGTGCTTGTTTGCTTTATCACCAAATAATGTTTGTTTGTTGTTCTTAGTTGTTCTCTATCTTTAGTTATGGACATGGAACACGAAATACCAAAAAAAATTAGGTGTAGATGCTACTCATGGAGATGGGGAACCTCCTAAAACCCTCGATGCTCGTTATGTGAAAGAAATTATGTACTACTTTAATAATCCTGAGAAAACCCCATTCAACTTTGTTATGGGAGACACATTGGATCAACGTGAATACTTTAGGGATTATCACTTGACACAAAAGGGAAACTATTATGGGATCAAATTTCTATGTTGTGTTGGTATGCTCGTTGACTATGCTTGATACATGATTATACTTGTTTCTCTAGGATGAAGGCTCCACACCTTCCCTTTTCATGCAAATTCAATGATAATAAAACCTTAGCTTCTTATGCCAATGGTGTATATGATTACTATGATGTGGAACAAATAGAAGAATTTGTTGCTTTTATGGGTGCTTATGAGATTGAATCTATGTTTAAAGCGTTTGACGATTTTGATGATTCAGTTTATAGACCAGAAAATCTTGCTATACTTAGATATTGCTATGAAAATTGTGAATACAATTACAATATTAATGCATTTATTGAGAAAGTCTCCGCTGTCCAAGAAGAGACTAATATTTTGCAGGAAGCTATGGAAGAAGAAATTGATGAAACTATGAGCTCATTGGATGAAAAAGATGATGAGGAGAGCGAAGAACAAAAGGAGGAAGAGCGGATTGATCACCCGTGCCCACCATCTAATGAGAGTAACTCTTCAACTCATACATTGTTTAATTTCCCTTCATGCTTACCGAAGGATGATTGCTATGATGATTGCTATGATGATTTCTATGATTATTGTTATGATCCCGTTGATTCTCTTGAAATATCCCTTTTTGGTGATGCTTGCTATGCTTGTGGCCATGATGCCAATATGAATTATGCGTATGGAGATAAACTTGCTATAGTTCCTTATGTTAAACATGAAATTGTTGCTATTACACCCACGCATGATAGTCCTATTATCCTTTTGAATTCTCCCAACTACACTATATCAGAGAACTTTGTGCTTATTAAGGATTATATTGATGGGTTGCCTTTTACTACTACACATGATAATTTTGATAGATATAATATGCATGTGCTTGCTGCTCCTACTTGCAATTATTATGAGAGAGGAACTATATCTCCACCTCTCTATGTTTCCAATATGATAAAATTGCAAGAAACTGATTATACTATGCATTGGCCTTTACTTGGTGTGCTTGAATTGTTCTTTTATGACATGCCGATGCATAGGAAGAGAGTTAGACTTAGTTCTTGCATGATATATGTTACTTTTTCCTCACTACTAAATTACAAATCATTGTTAATTAAAATTGGCTTTGATATACCTTGGGATCCGGGTGGATTCATTACTTGAGCACTATATGCCTAGCTTAATGGCTTTAAAGAAAGCGCTGCCAGGGAGACAACCCGGAAGTTTTAGAGAATCGTTTATTTCTTTTGAGTGTTTTTTTTATAGTTTAAAAACAAAAAATAAAGAGGGGAACCTAAAACTTTTCAAAAAGGAAAGTGAAAGTGAGAAAGACAAGCATTGTTGAAGTGGGAGCTAGCCTTGAACTTTGTTCATGCTCACGGAAACTTTGTGAATCTTGATTACAGAAAATTTTCATCAAAAATAATTATCCCCTTGTATAATTCCATTGTATTATAAAAATAATGTGCCAAGGTTTGCCTTTAGGATGTTTACAATGCTTGTTGGTTTGTACGGTGCAGGACAGAAACTTTGGCTGTAGTGCGCGATTTTACATTTTTAACTGGAAAGTCAAACGGTTCTGATTCCTTTTGAACTGTCTTTATGTACAACTTTTTTATGTTTCATAATTTTGGTAGAATTGTTGGGGTACCAGAAGTATGGTGAATGTTCAGATTGCTACAGACTGTTCTGTTTTTGACAGATTCTGTTTTTGATGCATAGTTTGCTTGTTTTGATGAATCTGTCAATTTATATCAGTGGATTAAGCCATGTAAAAGCTATATTACAGTAGACATAATACAAAAACAAAATATGAATTGGTTTTCAACAGTACTTAGAGTAGTGATTTGCTTTATTATACTAACGGATCTTATCGAGTTTTCTGTTGAAGTTTTGTGTGGATGAAGTGTCTAATCGAGGAGGTCTCAATATGAGGAAAAGGAAGAGAGGCAAGAGCTCAATCTTGGGGATGCCCGAGGAACCCCAAGTAAATATTCAAGGAGACTCAAGCGTCTAAGCTTGGGGATGCCCCGGAAGGCATCCCCTCTTTCTTCAACAAGTGTCGGTATGTTTTCGTATTCGTTTCGTTCATGCGATATGTGCGAGTCTTGGAGCGTCTTTTGCATTTAGTTTTCATTTTTATTTTATGCACCATGCTGGTATGAGATAGTCCTTGGTTGATTTATAGAATTCTCATTGCACTTCTCTTATATCTTTTGAGTATGGCTTTATAGAATGCTTCATGTGCTAAGCTTATATCATTTGAAGTTTGGATTGCCTGTTTCTCTTCACATAGAAAACCGCCATTTGTAGAATGCTCTTTTGGTTCACTTATATTTGTTAGAGTGTGGGCATATCTTTTGTATAAAGAATTAAACTCTCTTGCTTCACTTATATCTATTTAGAGAGATGACAGGAATTGATCATTCACATGGTTAGTCATAAAATCCTACATAAAACTTGTAGATCGCTGAATATGATATGTTTGATTCCTTGCAATAGTTTTGCGATATAAAGATGGTGATATTAGAGTCATGCTAGTGGGTGGTTGTGGATTGTAGAGACACTTGTGTTGAGGTTTGCAAGTCCCGTAGCATGCACTTATGGTAACCGTTGTGTGACAAATTTGAAGCATGGGGTGTTTCTTTGATTGTCTTTGTTACGAGTGGCGGTCGGGGACGAGCGATGGTATTTTCCTACCAATCCCCCTAGGGGCATGCGTAGTAGTACTTTGCTTCGAGGGCTAATAAATTCTTGCAATAAGTATGTGAGTTCTTTATGACTAATGTTGAGTCCATGGATTATACGCACTTTTACCTTTCTATCATTGCTAGCCTCTTCGGTACCGTGCATTGCCCTTTCTCACCTCGAGAGTTGGTGCAAACTTCGCCGGTGCATCCAAACCCCGTGATATGATACGCTCTATCACACATAAGCCTCCTTATATCTTCCTCAAAAAAGCCACCATACCTAGCTATCATGGTATTTCCATAGCCATTCCGAGATATATTGCCATGCAATTTCCATCATCATCATATACATGACTTAAGCATTCATTGTCATATTGCTTTGCATGATCGTAAGATAGCTAGCATGATGCTTTCATGGCTTGTCCGTTTTTTGATGTCATTGCTACGCTAGATCATTGCACATACTGGTACACCGCCGGAAGCATTCATATAGAGTCATATCTTTTTTCCAGTATTGAGTTGTAAGTAAATAAAAGTGTGATGATCATCATTATAGAGCATTGCCCCATGAAAACAAAAGAAAAGAAAAGAAAAAAAGGAAAGGCCAAAGAAGCCTAAATAAAAAGGGGGGCAAAGAAGCCCACAGAAAAAAAGAGAAAAAAATAAAAAAGAGAAAAAAAATAAAAGGGGCAATGTTACTATCCTTTTTCCACACTTATGCTTCAAAGTAGTACCATGTTCTTCATATAGTGAGTCTCCTATATTGTCACTTTCATATACTAGTGGGAATTTCAATTATAGAACTTGACTTGTATATTCCAACGATGGACTTCCTCAAATGCCCTAGGTCTTCATGAGCAAGCAAGTTGGATGCACACCCACTTAGTTTTCAGTTTGAGCTTGCATACACTTATAGCTCTAGTGCATCCGTTGCATGGCAATCCCTACCCCTCGCATTGACATCAATTGATGGGCATCTCCATAGCCCGTTGATTAGCCGTGTCGATGTGAGACTTTCTTCCTTTTTTGTCTTCTCCACATAACCTCCATCATTATATTCTATTCCACCTATAGTGCTATATCCATGGCTTGCGCTCATGTATTGCGTGAGGGTTGAAAAAGATGAAGCGCGTTAAAAAGTATGAACAAATTGCTCGGCTTGTCATCTGGGTTGTGCATGATGGGGGCATTTTGTGTGACGAAAATGAAGCATGGCCAAACTATATGATTTTGTAGGGATAAGCTTGCTTTGTCCTTGTTGTTTTGAAAAGACATGATTGTTTATTGCTACGCTTGAAGTATTATTGTTTTTATGTCAAATGATAGATTATTGCTTTGAATCACTCGTGTCTTAATATTCATGCCATGATTAGACATATGGTCAAGATTATGCTAGGTAGCATTCCACATCAAAAACTATCTTTTTTATCATTTACCTACTCGAGGACGAGCAGGAATTAAGCTTGGGGATGCTGATACGTCTCCGTCATATCTATAATTTTTGATTGTTCCATGCCAATATTCTTTAACTTTCATATACTTTTGGCAACTTTTTATACTATTTTTGGGACTAACATATTGATCCAGTGCCAAGTGTCAGTTCCTGCTTGTTGCATGTTTTATGTTTTGCAGAAACCCAATATCAAACGGAATCCAAACGGGATAAAAACGGACGGAGAATTATTTTGGAATATTTGGGATTTTCCGGAGGAAGAATCAACACGAAGCAGTGCCCGAGGTGGCCACGAGACAGGGAGGCATGCCACGCGCCTGGCACTCTCGTGGGCCACCCATAAGGCAGTTGACGCTCTTGTTTTGCCGCAAGAAAGCTAATTTTACGAGAAAAATCTGGGCGAAAGATTCACCCCAATCAGAGTTACGGATCTCCGGATATAAAAGAAACGGTGAAGGGGAAGGATCTGGGAACGCAGAAACAGAGAGATAGATCCAATCTCGGAGGGGCTCTCGCCCCTCCCAAGCCATGGGAGCCAAGGACCAGAGGGGAAACCCTTCTCCCATCTAGGGATAAGGTCAAGGAAGAAGAAGAAGAAGAAGAAGAAGGGGGGCTCTCTCCCCCTTGCTTCCGGTGGCGCCGGAGCGCTGCTGGGGGCCATCATCATCACCGCGATCTTCACCAACACCTCCGCCATCTTCACCAACATCTCCATCACCTTCCCCCATCTATATTTAGCAGTCCACTCTCCCGCAACCCGCTGTACCCTCTACTTGAACATGGTACTTTATGCTTCATATTATTATCCAATGATGTGTTGCCATCCTATGATGTCTGAGTAGATTTCCGTTGTCTTATCGGTGATTGATGAATTGCTATGATTGGTTTGAGTTGCATGTTTTATTATTGGTGCTGTCCTATGGTGCTCTCCGTGTCGCGCAAGCATGAGAGATTCCCGCTGTAGGGTTTGCAATATGTTCATGATTTGCTTATGGTGGGTGGCGTGAGTGACAGAAGCACATACCCAAGTAAGTAGGTTGTTTGCGTATGGGATAAAGGGGACTTGATACTTTAATGCTATGGTTGGGTTTTACCTTAATGATCTTTAGTAGTTGCGGATGCTTGCTAGAGTTCCAATCATAAGTGCATATGATCCAAGAAGAGAAGGTATGTTAGCTTATGCCTCTCCCTCAAATAGAATTGCAATAGTGATTGTCGGTCTAGTAACGTAGTCAATTGCTTAGGGACAATTTCACAACTCCTACCACCACTTTTCCACACTCGCTATATTTACTTTATTGCTTCTTTATCTAAACAGCCCCTAGTTTATATTTATGTGTTCTTTATTATCTTGCAAACCTATCCTATCACACCTACAAAGTACCTCTAGTTTCATACTTGTTCTAGGTAAAGCGAACGTCAAGCGTGCGTAGAGTCGTATCAGTGGCCGATAGGACTTGAGAGAATATTTGTTCTACCTTTAGCTCCTCGTTGGGTTCGACACTCTTACTTATCGAAGGAGGCTACAATTATCCCCTACACTTGTGGGTTATTAGAAGCTTGCAAGCAAATTTACTAAGGACTTAGTTACGAGATGATGTCTTACAAAACGAGTAAATAGACTTGTCGGTAACGATATTGAACTAGGTATGGAGATACCGACGATCGAATCTTGGGCAAGTAACATATAGACAGACGAAGGGAACTACGTATGTTGTCATAAAGGTTCGACCGATAAAGATCTTCGTAGAATATGTAGGAACCAATATGGGCATCCAGGTCCTGCTATTGGTTATTGACCAGAGAAGCATCTCGGTCATGTCTACATCATTCTCGAACCCGTAGGGTCTGCACGCTTAACGTTCATTGACGATATAGTATTATATGAGTTAGGTGAATTAGTGACCGAATGTTGTTCGGAGTCCCAGATGAGATTACGGACATGACGAGAATCTCCAGAATGGTCCGGAGGTAAGGATTGATATATAGGATTATAGTGTTTGGCCTCCAGGAAGGTTTCAAAATGCACCGAGTATTTATCGGATTACCGGAAGGGGTTCTGGGAGGCAACGGGAAGTTGCTGGGCCTAACGGGCCAAGGGAAGGGGAGCACACCAGCCCACAAGGGGCTGGCGCGCCCCCAACCTGGCCGCCGGCCTTGTAAAGGAAAGGGAGGGGATGGCCCTCTCCTGCCTTTCTCCAGGGAAGAGAGAAAGGGAAGGGGGGCACCCTAAGGCAGCCAGCCCCCTTTCGTTTCCCCCATGCGCCAAAGAAGGAAGGGGGGAGGCGCAGCTAGGGCAGGCCCTAGGGCTGGCCGCCGGCCCCCTTGGGAGCACCCTAGGTTGCCTCCCCTCCTCCCCCACCTATATATATGACAGGAGGGAGAGGGACAACACACACCACGATCCTCAAGCCGTGTTCCTCCTCCGTCCACGTCCGTTGTGCTTGGTGAAGCCCTGCAGATAGTTACACCATCTTCGTCACCACGCCGTCGTGCTGCTAGAACTCATCTACTACTTCGCCTCTCTTGCTGGATTGAGAAGGCAAGGACGTCATCGAGCTGAACATGTGTTGAAAGCGGAGGTGTCGTATGTTTGGTACTTGATCGGGATGGATCGTGAAGGTGTACGACTACATCAACAGTGTTGATAAACACTTCCACTTAGTGATCAACAAGGGTATGTAGATGCTCTCCCCCTCTCGTAGCTATGCATCTCCATGGATAGATCTTATGTGTGTGTATAATATTTTTGTTTTCCATGCAACGTTCCCCAACATGTCGATGGCCACCGCCAAAACGAGCTTGCATGATGCCAAATTCGAGATCACCAGTGCCAGATTGCACGACGAGGAAGTAGTGCCAGGACCACTACCACAGTACACCGTACCCGCGAGGATAACGCTCACAGGTACATCCCGGTCCCAACCTCACCTACCCGGAGAAACCACCCCGATCCACCTCGGGCACAAATCCCGCCTGCCTGAGCACAAACCCTAGGTTAGGAGAGCCGCCGTCATGCGCGTAGCCGACCAGCCCCACATGCCACCGGCTCCAACACAGGAGAAGGGATGCTGCCACGCCGCCACCCCCGCCACCAGCCAGACCACGGGCGATGTGACGCTGAAGCTCCACCAACCCACACTGCTGTCCTCACCCATTGCAGCCACATGGAGAAGACCGCTCGCGAGCAGGCGCTGCCGCCGCCTTCAGCCGCCGCCACCAGCAGGCCGGACGACGACCTCCAACCCGCGCGGCTACAGCCCGCATCGCCCGGCAGCCAAATCTGACCGTCGCAGCCCATGCACGCCCCACCACCATTGATGTCCGCCGCGCAGCTCATGCCAGCGCGGCACCCCCACCACCATGCACGGCAACCATGCTCACCTGATGCCGTGTCGTCGCGCACACCGCCACGCCATGCTCCGACCCAGGGGAGCACGCCTGCGATGCCCCCATCGCGTCGAAGGACGCCAGGCCCCTGCCGTCGCCGGCACCGATCGGGCTTTGCCCGGCCGCGCCTTGTGGTGGCGGCCAAGAAGTGGGAAGGAGGACGGGGGGCTCGCACGGCGGATCTAGGTCGCCCTCCCGTCGCGTAGCTGGGGAGACGTGGGAGGGGTTAGGAGCCGGTAAACCAAAACTGATTTCCACTTAATGGGCTAATACTCAAATAGGAGTTGAAATAGTGCATTGTAGAATCCTCTAACAAGATATTTCTAGATAAAACAACCACGAACACATATAAACACGCTATAATACAGGGAGTCAGGGACAATGTCAAGCACATCGCATCCGTTGGGTCATGCAAACTACATGTTTCATATCTATAAATAAATGGAACAAATTACTCCACTGATCATGAATTCATGTGCTTTTGTAATTTTTTGTGCTTTCGTTAGATTAGTTGCATCAATAAAAATATAAGATTGTGTATGCCAATGACGTTTCAATTTTTAGATATTACTAATTCAGGTATGTGATGAGTATTTTTAAACATAATGTAAATACTAGTCAAATTTTGTAGTACTGACATGCAATAAGAAAAAAATATTTAGTATAAATATCTAATTACGATGTACTAAAAGGTGGCTGTCTGGATAGCCAAAATGTATTTCCGTTTGTCATAAAAGACATTATTTATGTCATATTCTCTTTCATATACATCTTTATCAACTTTTGCTATGTCTCATCAACAATATTATTTTAGTGTTGTAATTCAATATTTAAATTATTACTTAATTAATAAAATAATATTCAATTTACATTGAACAACGGAACAATTAGCTCTACTACTTAAAAAAGAGAAACAAGGGTGCCTGATATGCTTATTTTTTACAATAAAATCATTGTGCTACTATGCAAAGCGGTTGAGTGGCAAGACTCCCTGTCCCTACTCTCTCAATAGTCTCGCGTGGATCTCACCCGTTCTGCCTAGTCCTCAATGAAGCCGGCCGAGATCACCATGGCAGTAGGCCCCATGCAGCCCACACGGGGGCATGCGGCCTAGCTGGAGTAGCGGTCAGACAAACAATGCAATATATATGGGGTGACAATACAAAAAATTTACGATGTGAGGTATCGATCTCTGTGTCTACCGGTTATTGTCCAATCCATAAGAGCATTGTTAATAATAGAGCCAACAATATACTATATGAAGTTAAGAAGTTGCAATGTCGTATAAAGCCAGCCTAATTGCCAGCATGTAAATAGTAAATTTTAAATATGTACTAATTTATTAATGGTTGACCCACCTTATAATCTCATATAGTATCTTGGGTCTCGTGCTATAGCCGGTTCTTATTCTACAAGCCGCTTTCCTTCTCTCTCCTTTTCTCTCTCTTCCAACTAAACAAAGATATAATATTTAATTCCTTATAGCCTGCCCATGTCACCTTAGTGTACTTGCTCTAAGGCTAGGATCAAGTTAGAGCATGGTTAATAATACAGCCAACGGTCGGCTATAAAAAGTTGCCATGTCATATACAGCCAACCTCTTAGCCGACATGTACAATAATAAGTTTTAAATATATACTAGTTTATCAATAGTTGGCCCACCTTACATCCTCACAAAGTGTCTTCGGTCTTATGTTGCAGCTGGCTACTAACCAAGAGCCCGCTTCTCTTCTCTCTCCTCTTCTCTTTCCTCTAACTAAGCACATGTATATTATTCTATTCCTTATAGCCTGCTTATGTCACTCTATTGTACTTGCTCTTATGTAGGTCATGTTTATGTTGAGAAGAGAGGGCCACCAGTTGATGTGAGTGTGCGAGTTGCATGGGAATCAATAAGTTCCCTCAGCAATTAATAAGGAGAGTCACATTTACTCCTAGGGTAAATGCGTTGTTCTGCATTTCTAAAAAAAAGGAATTTGGTCCACGTGTACCGTTGTAGCAGATCCGTTCTACTCCCCACACACTCCCCCAATATGTCTGTGAACATCTACGTTCTCATTGTGAAAGAAAGTGCTCCCTTCGTTCCATAATATAACACGTATTGGTTTTCGGAAAAGTCAGGCTAGACAAACTTTGATCAAGTTTGTAGAGAAAATATCCTATAATTTAAAAAATATACCATATGAAAATAGTATTCATGTTTAATTTGATGCTATTGATTTCACATTCTGGATGCATGTTCCGTTCATTTGTCATGTTGCTAGCAAATGCTGGCTGGAAATACATGGATGTGATTATGTGGCTGGTTGCTAGTTTGTCTTTGAATGAACTGGCCGGTTCCGTAGATATGGATGTGTGAGTCCACACGCTCGCACGTAGTGTGGCGGCCATGCACCGGGGGCGTGTTTGGTAGGTCGTATAAAGCCCAACCAGACACGCGCAGGAAGAATTCAGTATGTTTGCTTGCCCGCATATACTGTTTGGCTAGCATAGCACGAATTTTAAAGCACCTCTCAGCCAGGCCCGCTAGGAACGTTCGAATTGGAGTTTCTAGCAAGCCAAGCTCGGCTGAAGCAGGGGAGGGAAATGCGGCGCTGAGCTCGTGCAACCACGGAGATGGTGTCGTGGGAATGATTCCGACAATAATAAGGGATAGGGTAAAGGAGCATGATCTATCGAGATGCAAATGGGTGACACGATGGTTTTAGCGAGTTCAGGCCTTTTGCGATGGAGATAACAACTCTACGTCTCATGCTCCGAGGAGACTTTGTTTTATTTGAGTATGTATCCAGATATTACAATGCGCATGTGAGAGGGAGAGGAGAATGGATCTCCGTAGTCCTGAGACTAATGGCTAGAGAGAGTTGGGGGGAGAAATGAGAGAAGCAAGAGCCTGCCCCCAGACTAGTGGTGGGGGTGGCTTATATAGAGTGCGCCACCACCTCACCTCCTATGTTACAAAGTGGGGCGTTGATGTCATAACGTCAGATGATGCTTTGACTGCCTTGTCGACTGTTGGTCTTCACATATCCGAGTGAGCCATAAACTGTCGTCCGAGTGAGCCATACGACCGAGTGGTTGACTGTCTTCCGAGTGGACAGTTCGTCGATATGTCCGAGTGGATAGTACGTCAGTATGAGATTTATCTGGAGCCACATGATGTGTGGACCCCATGCTTTAATATATTTTGACCCTTGGTGGGCCTACCTATTATGTGTGTCCCCAACAGATGGCGCAAGCTCGCACACGTCTTCGAATAGTTGGCAGGAGGATTTTGAGTTACCTCATGCCGATTCGGTCGCCCTATATAGCCCCCTTCACCTCACCAACGGAACTCCCGCCATTCTTCTGCCCCCTTTCTAGCTTTGCCTCCAAGGCGCATCGCAACCAACGAGCAGGTAAGTGGCACTCCTTCTCTGGCCGGCGGTCCACGATGGTGGCGACTCATGTCCTCATCTTCTTTGGCCGTTTCTGAGTCTCCCTCAACTTGCAGTGATGGTCTCTGTGAGTTCAGTCACCCCCTTCTCTTTTGTTGTAGCAAGATCTGAGAGCATGTGGTAGGGTTTCATAGGGGTTGATTTGTGTGGATGGATTTTAAATCAGCCTAAAAGGATCGGTTTGACTCCTAACGAACATATTTTTTCGTTTTTCGTTTTCTTTTTTCCTCTCCCCTTTTCCTTTTTTATACATATTGTTTTCATTTTTTTTACTTTACTTTCTTCTTTTACCTTTTTGGATAAGGGCTAAACACAGACTCATCAACACAAATAGGATTTTAAACCAATTATCGACATCTTTTAGATGCATTTGTATTACATCTTTTAGATGCATTTGTATTACATCTTTTAACAGTATTCACTAAATGCCTAGAAATGCATTTAATGGCTTAAATATAGCAAACGGCTTTCGAAAAGTGCCAAATTTTGACATGAATCATGTAATGTATTATCTTCAGTGCAGAATTTTTTTTAAGGCCAACGGTGAAGCAGCGGTGGCATTGCCTTCAAACATGGCATGTTGCCTCTCGAAACTAGGCATCTTGGAGATTGTCCGGTTTCTACGCATGAACACTTTTGAGAAAGCTTCTCAAAATTTTACCACAACGTGTTGATGACATATGAAGACACAATGCCAAGTTTCATGCTTTTCATACTTCGTTTGCATTTTCGGAATATCGTTCAGTCTCTACGAATTGTACATGACCACTTTTGAGAAAGCTTCTCAAACTTTACAAGAACATGTTGATGGCATCTAAAGATATGATGCGAAGTTTCATGCTTTTCAGACTTCGTTTGCATTTTTTGGAACTAAAAAATGTTGGAAATATGCCCTAGAGGCAATAATAAATTAGTTATGATTATATTTCCTTGTTCATGATAATCGTTTATTATCCATGCTATAATTGTATTGATAGGAAACTCAGATACATGTGTGAGTACATAGACAACACCATGTCCCTAGTAAGCCTCTAGTTGACTAGCCCGTTAATCAATAGATGGTTACGGTTTCCTGACCATGGACATTGGATGTCATTGATAACGGGATCACATCATTAGGAGAATGATGTGATGGACAAGACCCAATCCTAAGCCTAGCACAGATCGTGTAGTTCGTATGCTAAAGCTTTTCTAAATGTCAAGTATCATTTCCTTAGACCATGAGATTGTGCAACTCCCGGATACCGTAGGAATGCTTTGGGTGTACCAAATGTCACAACGTAACTGGGTGGCTATAAAGATGCATTACAGGTATCTCCGAAAGTGTCTGTTGGGTTGGCACGAATCGAGACTGGGATTTGTCACTCCGTGTAAACGGAGAGGTATCTCTGGGCCCACTCGGTAGGACATCATCATAATGTGCACAATGTGACCAAGGGGTTGATCACGGGATGATGTGTTACGGAACGAGTAAAGAGACTTGCCGGTAACGAGATTGAACAAGGTATCGGGATACCGACGATCAAATCTCGGGCAAGTACAATGCCGCTAGACAAAGGGAATTGTATACGGGATCGATTGAGTCCTTGACATCGTGGTTCATCCTATGAGATCATCGTGGAACATGTGGGAGTCAACATGGGTATCCAGATCCAGCTGTTGGTTATTGACCGGAGAACGTCTCGGTCATGTCTGCATGGTTCCCGAACCCGTAGGGTCTACACACTTAAGGTTCGATGACGCTAGGGTTATAAAGGAAGTTTGTATGTGGTTACTGAATGTTGTTCGGAGTCCCGGATGAGATCCCGGACGTCACGAGGAGTTCCGGAATGGTCCGAGGTAAAGATTTATATATATGAAGTCTTATTTTGGTCGCCGGAAAAGTTTCGCGCATTATCGGTATTGTACTGGAAGTGCCGAAAGGGGTCCGGGGGTCCACCGGGGGGGTCCACCTGCCCCGGGGGGCCACATGGGCTGTAGGGGGTGCGCCTTGGCCCATATGGGCCAAGGGCACCAGCCCCAAGAGGCCCATGCGCCAAGGAGACTTGGGGAGGGAAGAGTCCAAAGGGGGGAAGGCACCTCCGAGGTGCCTTGGGGAGGATGGACTCCTCCCCCCCCTCTTGGCCGCACCCCTTCCTTGGAGGAAGGGGCAAGGCTGCGCCCTTCCCCCCTCTCTTGCACATATATATAGTGGAGGGGAGGGAGGGGAAGCCACACCTGAGTCCCTGGCACCTCCCTCCCTCCCGTGACACCTCCTCCTCTCCCGCAGGTGCTTGGCGAAGCCCTGCAGGATTGCCACGCTCCTCCACCACCACCACGCCGTTGTGCTGCTGCTGGATGGAGTCTTCCTCAACCTCTCCCTCTCTCCAGCAAAAACTTGCTGGATCAAGGCATGGGAGACGTCACCGGGCTGTACGTGTGTTGAACGCGGAGGTGCCGTCCGTTCGGCACTAGGATCATCGGTGATTTGAATCACGACGAGTACGACTCCATCAACCCCGTTCACTTGAACGCTTCCGCTTAGCGATCTACAAGGGTATCTAGATGCACTCTCCTTCATCTCGTTGCTGGTTTCTCCATAGATAGATCTTGGTGACACGTAGGAAAATTTTGAATTTTTGCTACGTTCCCTAACAAAAAAATCAACAAACTCCATGTTCGGGGTCGAGTGTTGCCACCCTCATGTTTGAATTTCATTTATTCTCCTCGTATAAGGCCTAAATATATACTCAATAAAACAAATGTGATTTTTCAATCCAGTTTGTACAATATTTTCATGCACTTGCCATTCAAATTTGAATTATATTCACTAAATGCCTAGAAATGCACTTAATTTATTAAATATAGCAAACGGATTCCGAAAAGCGCCAAATTTTGACATGAATGATGTAATGGAGTTTCTTGAGTGGAGAAATTTTTTCAAGGCCAACTGTGAAGCAGCGGTCGCATAACCTTCAAACTTCATATTTGGGGTTGAGTGTTGGCAGCCTCATGTCTGTAGTTCCTTTATTTCCATTGTATAAGGCCTAGACATATACTCGGTAAAAAACAATGTACAAAAAATGATACAAGAGAAAGGAGATGAAAAAACACAAAATAAAATAAAATAAAGTGTAAGCCGAGTGTTTTTTTTATGGGCGCTGCTACGCGTCCGCTGGCAGATGTACTGAAATTATCCGCCGCCTAGACAACCATAGGATACCTGAGCTGTTAGCCGTCCGATCTAGTCTGCGAATCCCACATGACTCCTCATTATTCCCGCAATATGTACGTTGTTGCAGAAACAAGACAACAAACATGCCTCTAGCGCGGCGCCGCTGCCAACCCGCCCCCAAAATCAGCCCGCCGCCGGCGTGCAGGAGCTAAATTGAACTCTCCGCAACAGCATGGCGCACCATATCGGGCGTCAGATGCTTGGATCGGACGCAAATCGAGCTCACCGAGGGGCCCTGCTTGGAGAACAGGCGTGGCCTCTACTCCAGCATGACGGCGATGAGCTCCTACGCCGGGCACTCATTTGACGATTTCTGCAACCGAAGCTATGTTTCTGAAACATAGGTCGTGTTGTAATGCTTGGCCTTGTACGCTCTAATATCGTGCACTCCTCCAACGCTTTCTGCAGCCAGGGCTATGTTTCTGAAGCAAGACCCCTGTTGCAGAAAGGAAAAAATCTTTGCTGCCGAATTAATTTTTTTTGAAACAAAACCTCTGTTGCAGAAACTTTCTAAAACTAGACCTTGTTGCTGAAAAAACTTCACCACCGAATTATTATTTTTATTTCTGAAACAAGATCTCTGTTGCAGAAACCTTCTGAAACAATACATTTGTTGCAATAAAAAATTGACTGCACAGGACTTATGGCCAGCGTGAGCGCTCGGTCGAGATTGATCCGATGGCTACGCAGGCTGCGGACGCTGCGTAGTGAAAGCGCATACATATATCACGAGATGCATGCATGCATGTCTAGGTACGGGACAAGATCGAGATGGTGCTGTGATGCGTCGGTTGATCCCAGCCAGCTAACAAATTCGGCCGGTGCCAATATGTCCGTGATTGCTTCCGGTAGCAGCCACTCTTGTCTTTCCCGGCGGGCGGCCGTGCTTTTCGCTACGCCCACATGATCGACGGCCACACCTGACCTGCCTCCCGACACACGCACGATCGACGATACACACACACCCTACCGCACCCGATTAATCAATCATTCGCTATTAATCTCCATCGTCGACACACAACCTTGTCACGCCTCAACAGTTAGTTAGTTCGTTCACTGAGCACGTAGTACTAAGTCCACTCTCTGTGACTCTTTATCTGTCGATTGTAGTACTAGCTGCTTGATTCCTCTCTTCTTCTCCTACACCTCCTTCCAACCGCAAGCTCTCTAGCTAGCTAGCTAGCTGCTTCTCTTTATAAAGGCCATTCCAGAGCTGCAAGACTGTTAGCTTTTTTAATCTTGATTCAGATGTATCTGCATATTAGTTTGCTTGTCCATGCATATAGGTAGTTGTAGCAGGTGAAGCCTTGGAGAACATGCAGGAGGTGAGATGCGAGGCGCCGTGAGATATGGCGCATGGCGAGATGCCGAACGGTGGCGAGAGGCTGCTGTGTATGCATGTCCGAGGTTGTTAGCTGCTGCTGCATGAGTGGCCGGGTCGTGTGGTTCCTAGAGTGATTCTAGGAGAAGATCAAGTCATTAGTTAGTGGTGTGCGTGGGTGCGTGCATGCAGTTAGTGGGCGAGTGTGTGGCCCGGCTACGTGAGCGTGAGTCTACTTAAGCACTTGTATGCATATTTGCTTTTAGAAGAGAAATACAGAGAAGAGAAAAGGGTCGGCTGTGTGATACAGCGGCCACCAAATATCTGTGTTCTTTTGTTCTTCCGTGAGCTTTGAGAGGTAGCTAGAGGAAGAAGAAGAGGGGTTGAAAGATTCAGCTCCAACATTTGGTATCAGCGCTAGGTGATGACGAAGACGATGCCGCGTGACTCTTCAGCGAGTGGAGCGTTGGTGCCGAGCGACTCGGCGGCGATGGCGGCTGCCGCGACGGCGGCGACGACGGCGGCAGCGGGGAAGCTCCCATTCCCGCTGCTCACGAGGACGAACTACGCGGCATGGGCGATGAGGATGAAGTACCTCTTGCGCGCCAATGGCGCGTGGGGTGCCGTTGATCGCGAGGCCTCATCGGAGGTCGACAAGGGCAAGGAGGAGATGGCCATGACGATCATCTCCCAGTCCATCGATGACTCGACGCTGCTGCGGGTTGCGGAGAAGGAGACCGCAGCCGATGTGTGGGCGGCGCTACGCTCCATGCATGTGGGCGTCGAGCGCGTCCGAGAGGCGAGGGTTCAATCCTTGCGCTCGGAATTTGATGGCCTCAAGATGGGTGATGCGGAGTCCGTGGATGATTTCGCGGCGAGGTTCACGACGCTCGTGGGGCGCATCCGTGAGCTTGGTGATGCGATGGAGGAGAAGTACGTCGTGAAGAAGCTGCTCCGATCCGTTTCCAACAAGTTCATCCATGTTGCGTCGTCAATTGCGTTGTTCGGCGACACCAACAAGATGGCCATGGAGGAGGCCATTGGTTCACTCAAGGCACACGAGGAACTCGTCAAGGGGCATGAGACGGGACGCGAAGAAGAGCAGCTCCTCATGGCGAGAGGACACGACTCGTCGCGAGGACGGGGTCGTGGCCGTGGACGCGGTGGAGGGCGTAGAGACAAAAGTGAGGTACAGTGTTACAATTGCCGCAAACTTGGTCACTTCGCTTGGGAGTGTCCCGAGAAGAAGGAGAACGAGGAGGAGAAGGCGCTGCTGGGACAGTACGTCGACGACGAGCCAGCTCTCCTTTGAACATGAAGAATTGGGAATCAAGATTAGGGGGGTGATTGTTAGCTTTTTTAATCTTGATTCAGATGTATCTGCATATTAGTTTGCTTGTCCATGCATATAGGTAGTTGTAGCAGGTGAAGCCTTGGAGAACATGCAGGAGGTGAGATGCGAGGCGCCGTGAGATATGGCGCATGGCGAGATGCCGAACGGTGGCGAGAGGCTGCTGTGTATGCATGTCCGAGGTTGTTAGCTGCTGCTGCATGAGTGGCCGGGTCGTGTGGTTCCTAGAGTGATTCTAGGAGAAGATCAAGTCATTAGTTAGTGGTGTGCGTGGGTGCGTGCATGCAGTTAGTGGGCGAGTGTGTGGCCCGGCTACGTGAGCGTGAGTCTACTTAAGCACTTGTATGCATATTTGCTTTTAGAAGAGAAATACAGAGAAGAGAAAAGGGTCGGCTGTGTGATACAGCAGCCACCAAATATCTGTGTTCTTTTGTTCTTCCGTGAGCTTTGAGAGGTAGCTAGAGGAAGAAGAAGAGGGGTTGAAAGATTCAGCTCCAACATTTGGTATCAGCGCTAGGTGATGACGAAGACGATGCCGCGTGACTCTTCAGCGAGTGGAGCGTTGGTGCCGAGCGACTCGGCGGCGATGGCGGCTGCCGCGACGGCGGCGACGACGGCGGCGGCGGGGAAGCTCCCATTCCCGCTGCTCACGAGGACGAACTACGCGGCATGGGCGATGAGGATGAAGTACCTCTTGCGCGCCAATGGCGCGTGGGGTGCCGTTGATCGCAAGGCCTCATCGGAGGTCGACAAGGGCAAGGAGGAGATGGCCATGACGATCATCTCCCAGTCCATCGATGACTCGACGCTGCTGCGGGTTGCGGAGAAGGAGACCGCAGCCGATGTGTGGGCGGCGCTACGCTCCATGCATGTGGGCGTCGAGCGCGTCCGAGAGGCGAGGGTTCAATCCTTGCGCTCGGAATTTGATGGCCTCAAGATGGGTGATGCGGAGTCCGTGGATGATTTCGCGGCGAGGTTCACGACGCTCGTGGGGCGCATCCGTGAGCTTGGTGATGCGATGGAGGAGAAGTACGTCGTGAAGAAGCTGCTCCGATCCGTTTCCAACAAGTTCATCCATGTTGCGTCGTCAATTGCGTTGTTCGGCGACACCAACAAGATGGCCATCACTGGTGGAAAAAGGGCCTTTGGTCGCGGTTCGCAACTGCCATTAGTCGCGGTTGCGCAACCGCGACCGAACGGGCGCGACTAAAGGCCCCCCCCTTTAGTCGCGGTTGCTTAAGAACCGCGACTAAAGGCCCGTCCACGTGGGCGCCAGGTGGCCGTCGGGGCGGAGGACCTTTAGTCGCGGTTCTTCTGGCCAACCGCGACTAAAGGCCGCCGCAGGTTTAGGGTTTTAGCCCCCCCCCCCTTAAACCTGTTTTCTGTTTAATTTGTATTGTTTTATTTCTTTTGTGCTTTATTTTAATTTTGAAGGAGTTTCATATATTCTACGGTACTACATACATGCATATGAATGTACAATTTCAAATAAATTTGAAATTAGAACCAAAAAGAATTCAAGAGGAATATACAATATATATTCAATATCATCGGATGACCATATACAATTTTGAACAGGTTTCCATACATGATTTAATGCATATAAAGTTCTACGTCCTCGTAATAGTGTTCTCCTTTAGGATGGAGGACTTCCCTGCTGAACCATCCAGCTAGTTCCTCTTGAAGTGGTCGGAAGCGAGCTTCTGGACTAAGCATCCACCGGAGGTTATTCCTCTGAGCATTGGTATCACTCGGAACCCGCTCAGAGGTGTATCTCCGGATCATCTCACAGACATAGTATCCACATAGATTGGTCTCCGGTGGCTGAATATCCCCAGCATTCTTAGCCTTTAACATTTTGAATTCTAGCTCTTTTTTGAATTCACCGACCTTTGTATCTACGAACCGTCTCCAAACCCTACGAGGCAAAGAAAATTAAATGAACAAGAGAGTTATTAATTAGTTACTTGATATTAGGAAATGAACGAAATAGGCCGATCGATATAGAGCGCAAATGAATGAAAATAATTACTTCTGCAGCATTCTTCTCATGCCGCCCCAAAGCTTTGGATCCATATTCACAGAGTCGTGGACGAGACATTCTGAGGTGTTAACTTTAATTACTAGCAGAATCCAGTGAAACCTGCGGACACGATACATGCACAGTACGTCATGCATAACTCATCGATTAGCCGGCCACATACCATGCATGGAGTAAACAAAAGAGAATGTGCTCAAGACAGAAACACTCACTCAAAATGGTAAGGAAATAGAATATCACTTTTGAGTTCCTGCTTTGTAAGAAACTGCCACAGGTCTGCCTCCACATCGGCGGGGTAACGCTCCAACACATGTCCATTAACGATGTGTGGGTCAATGAACCCAACATCATGGATGTTCCTTACTCTGCATTCCTTAATCTTCATTCTGCATGTATAATAGCGGACACAACAATATAGTTAGGACATATATATAGTGCAGGCAATATGAACGAGATGGGGTAGAAATTAATAAATCACTTACAGAACGTAGCAACTGATGATAGATTTATCGAGCTCGCGCAGATTGAAAAGCTGGAACAATTCACTCAGTTCAATTTGTACATAGTAATGTTTGAAGTGATGCTCATGTCTAACTTCCGCATAAATATATTCTTTGGCGTTTTTATTTTTTATGTAACCCTTGTACCATTTCAGCAGACCTTTCATTTGTGGAGGTAGATCCTTTTCCTGCGCAGGCTCGACGAGAGGCCCATTCTTGACATATGTAATTACTACCTCCTTTACTGGCGCCTCATCAAGGCCTAACAGTTCACGAAGAGTAATACCTAAGTTGGCCGCTTGTTCTCTGGCACTCGTTACAGTCAATCCCTGTGCTGCCGCAGCTTGTATGATCTCGGGGGCATCCGGACAGAAGGCTTCCACTATAAGCGGGGCAATCGATTGTTTACTTTGTTCCCCGAGCTGGGCAACTTGTTTCCCGCTTTTTTTACTTTCGGCCTTCTCCCGCTCTTTGTTCTCCTTGAACATGAGTGCCTGCCTGCGAAGTTCACGTGCATAGTCGTTAGGCAGATTCTTCGCGGCTTGGGACGGTGTGCTCAAAAATGACTTAGCCCACTTCTTTTGCTCATCAGCGTTCCCCCATGCCCGTACCACCAGCTTTTGGCCCTTGGGTCCCATCCCTCCGTACCTGGACGGATTCCTCGCGCCCTCAGCTCGTTCTCCATCTTCTCCAACCTAGGCACCCAAATGCGATACCCTCCTGGCCCCATAACATGATTGTACTCCTTCTTAGCCGCATTTTCCTTATTTTTTTCGATATTTGAATGAACTGCTCCGATTTCTTTTGCTTCACAAATTCTGGCCAATCATGTTTCAGTTTCTCATATTGTCCTTTGAAATCCGGAGTCTTGTTCTGCTTGACAAAGTCATGGGCTAGATTTTGCTTGAATTTCCGGAATGCGTCGGCCATCTTATGAAGAGCGAACTGTTTGACTAGCCTCCTCCTCTCCTTGTTTTCCTCAATCTTGTTACCCTCCTCATCGAATTTGTTGTATTCCGGAGGTAGAACGAAATGTTCCATAAGCTTCTTGAAGCAATCTTTTTTTGTTCTCTTATCGACAAAAGTGAAACCATCAATTCGTGCCTTCTTTGGCTCATTCCACTCCTGGACGGTGATCGAGACGTTGTCTCTAACAATGGCTCCGCATTGGCTGACAAACTTGGTGGCGTTCAAAAAAGATGACCTTCTCTTCTTTGGTCAGAGCGTAGCTGGCACGACCTTGAAACCATTCCGGATGCCGGTCATCAGGGTCTTTCAAACGTTGCTGGTCCTGCCGTGCTTCCTTTGTATCATTTGTCTTCCCATACACGCCCAAGAAGCTTAGGAGGTTCACGCAAATATTCTTCGTAACGTGCATCACGTCGATTGCAGAGCGGACATCTAGGACTTTCCAATATTCTAGCTCCCAGAATATAGATTTCTTCTTCCACATGGCTGCGTGCCCGTCAGCTCCCTTCGGAACTGATTGTCCGCCAGGACCCTTTCCAAAGATGACTTTCAAATCCTTGACCATATCAAATACCTCAGCACCAGTGCGTTCCGCAGGCTTCGGCCGGTGATCTGCCTTGCCGTTGTAATGCTTGCCTTTCTTTCTTACTGGATGAATTTTCGGAAGAAATCGACAATGCCCAAGGTACACGTTCTTCTTACAATTTGGCAAATGTACACTTTCAGTCTCATGTAAGCAGTGCGTGCATGCATTGTATCCCTTATTTGACAGTCCCGAAAGGTTACTAAGAGCAGGCCAATCGTTGATGGTTACGAAAAGCAACGCTCGTAGGTCAAATTCCTCTTGTTTGTGCTCATCCCACACACGGACACCACCCCACAGCTGTAAAAGTTCATCAACTAATGGCCTTAGGTACACATCGATGTCGTTGCCGGGTTGCTTCGGACCTTGGATGAGCACTGGCATCATAATGAACTTCCGCTTCATGCACAACCAAGGAGGAAGGTTGTAGATGCATAGAGTCACGGGCCAGGTGCTATGGCTGGAGCTCTGCTCGCCAAAAGGATTCATGCCATCCGTACTTAGAGCAAATCTTATGTTCCTTGCGTCAGCTGCAAAATCTTTGAACCATCTATCGATCTTTCTCCATTGCGTTCCATCTGCGGTGTGTCTCAACTCCCCGTCCGACTTACGGTCCTCTTTGTGCCATCGCAACAACTTGGCATGCTCTTTGTTCCTGAACAGACGTTTCAATCGTGGTATTATAGGAGCATACCACATCACCTTGGCGGGAACCCTCTTCCTGGGTTTCTGGCCCTCAACATCGTCACCAGGGTCATCGCCTCTGATCTTATAACGCAATGCAGTGCATACCGGGCATTCATTCAAATTCTCGTATTCACCGCGGTAGAGGATGCAGTCGTTGATGCATGCATGTATCTTCAGAACCTCTAAACCTAGAGGGCAGACAACCTTCTTTGCTTCGTACGTACTGGCGGGCAACTCGTTATCCTTTGGAAACATATTCTTCAACATTTTCAGCAAGTTTTCAAATGCCAAGTCAGCTACACCTGCCTCTGCCTTCCATTTCAGCAAATCCAGTGTGCAGCCCAGCTTTTTCAGACCATCATCGCATCCGGGGTACAGCGCCTTTCTGTGATCCTCTAACATGCGATCCAAATTCTCCCTCTCCTTTTCAGTTTCGCAGCGTCTCCGTGCATCAGCAATGGTCCGACCAAGATCATCAACGGGATCATCACGTGCCTCTTCTTCACCTTCCCCTTCACCTTCAGCATCCTCCATGAAAGTATCACCGAAATGAGCAAGATAGCTTTCATCGATGAAATCATCCCCTTCTTCATCTTCTTCCATTATAACCCCTCTTTCTCCATGCTTGGTCCAACAATTATAGCTTGGCATGAAACCGTGCCGAAGCAGATGCATGTGAACATCTCTTGAGGAAGAGTAACCCTTCTGATTCTTACAGATAACACATGAACAGATAACAAAACCCCCCTGCTTGTTCGCATTAGCCACTACGAGGAAATCTTTCAAACCCGTAGTGAACTCGCCGGAGAGTCGGTTACCGTACATCCATTGCCGATTCATCTGCATTATTATAATATAAAATATATAATTAACCATCATGCATTTGTTAAACTAACTAGCTACAAACAATATAAATTAAACAATGAACTGCACACATGCATATTTTATCAATGACACACATGCATGAAAGGTTCAAGTTGCTAACCGCGATCGAGAAGGAAAAAATAAATGAGGAACCTCAAGTGTGGCTCCAACACTTCATATCATGTTTGTTTCACCCTCTTAGGGCATTTCATCAAACACCTTGTGTGCATAAGAGGAACCAAAAGCAAACCTACACCCCCTTGTGAAGCTTGTGAAGAGAAGTGGCACCAAATGGCTAAGTGAGCGTGCTGAACTGGTATATATAGGGGAGGAGCTTTAGTCGCGGTTGGCCTGGCCAACCGCGACTAAAGGCCTTTGCGCACCTTTAGTCGCGGTTGGCCTGGCCAACCACGACTAAAGCCCCTCACGTGCACCAGCTGGCCACCGAGCGCCCTGGGCCCAGGCCTTTGGTCGCGGTTCGTCTGCCGAACCGCGACTAAAGACTTCATTAGTCGCGGTTCCTACAGTTTCGCGACTAATGGGGCTGGACGGAAGCCTCTTTTTCTACCAGTGCATGGAGGAGGCCATTGGTTCACTCAAGGCACACGAGGAACTCGTCAAGGGGCATGAGACGGGACGCGAAGAAGAGCAGCTCCTCATGGCGAGAGGACACGACTCGTCGCGAGGACGGGGTCGTGGCCGTGGACGCGGTGGAGGGCGTAGAGACAAAAATGAGGTACAGTGTTACAATTGCCGCAAACTTGGTCACTTCGCTTGGGAGTGTCCCGAGAAGAAGGAGAACGAGGAGGAGAAGGCGCTGCTGGGACAGTACGTCGACGACGAGCCAGCTCTCCTTTGAACATGAAGAATTGGGAATCAAGATTAGGGGGGTGATTGTTAGCTTTTTTAATCTTGATTCAGATGTATCTGCATATTAGTTTGCTTGTCCATGCATATAGGTAGTTGTAGCAGGTGAAGCCTTGGAGAACATGCAGGAGGTGAGATGCGAGGCGCCGTGAGATATGGCGCATGGCGAGATGCCGAACGGTGGCGAGAGGCTGCTGTGTATGCATGTCCGAGGTTGTTAGCTGCTGCTGCATGAGTGGCCGGGTCGTGTGGTTCCTAGAGTGATTCTAGGAGAAGATCAAGTCATTAGTTAGTGGTGTGCGTGGGTGCGTGCATGCAGTTAGTGGGCGAGTGTGTGGCCCGGCTACGTGAGCGTGAGTCTACTTAAGCACTTGTATGCATATTTGCTTTTAGAAGAGAAATACAGAGAAGAGAAAAGGGTCGGCTGTGTGATACAGCGGCCACCAAATATCTGTGTTCTTTTGTTCTTCCGTGAGCTTTGAGAGGTAGCTAGAGGAAGAAGAAGAGGGGTTGAAAGATTCAGCTCCAACAAAGACTGCAAAAGAAATCGCTACCTTTCTGCCTCACTTCTTCTACCTCAGTTGATTAGTGGGGATGGGGTTCCCGGCGGCGGTGCACGCGGAGGTGCCCAAGCTGCTGCTCAACCTCCTCTTCCTGCTCGACCACCTCCAACGCCTCTCCACCTGGCTGCTCCGCCTTGTCGGCGTCGGCATACAACACGACCTGAGCCTCACCTTCGACTACCCCACCGCCTCCGACTTCGCCCACCACCACTTTCATCATGGCCTTGAGCTGGAGCTGGAGAAGCATTCCCCGGCCATTCGCTTCGACGCGCTCTCCACCACCGGTGACGAAGCTCTGCTGCTGCCGGAGGGGTGCGCGGTGTGCCTCGCCGACTTCCACGGCGCCACGCGCGTGCGTCGGCCGCACGGGTGCGGCCACGTGTTCCACCGCGCCTGCCTCGACCGCTGGGCCGCCTACGGCCACCGCACCTGCCCGCTCTGCCGGGTGCCTCTTCTCCCGCCCTTCCTCCTGCCACTGCCGTCGTGACTCCCGCCGGGTGTTGTTTGCTGCAGCGGGCGTATCCTGACGAGGGTGTTCTGAATTTGTCGCCTGCGGTTGGGTTTCTATGGAAATCAACCCAACCACAGCACGTGCCAAGGAGGCCATGGCGGTGAGCTGTTGAAATATTTTCCGATCGGCCCCTCCTTTCGAGAGATTCTCACAATAAAGACCCCAGGGATGGGGATTAGTTCCTTGTTCAAGTTTCGGTTAATTTGGATTTCACTCAAGTAAAAAATCCATACACCAGGAAGAAGAAGTGGACATATATACATCAGGAAATATATTATATGAAGTAGATATAGGGGATGAATTTAAATATATGTAGAGATACTTGAGAAGAGTTGTTTTTTCCCTCTACTAGCTTTTAAGTCTCCTTTCCTTCTATGAGTTGGATAATAGCTTTGTGGTGGAACTAGTGCAATATCCAGATACGTATGTGGGGCATGATGTTGCTACTGGAACTTGTGCAATATCCAGATACGTATGTGGGGCATGATGTTGCTACTGTACTGGAATGCAACCAATTATCGTTGGACTTCGTGAGTGTGGAGTATTCTCACTACCTACATGTAGCAAATAAGGTGGCTCGTGAGTTAGCACAATGTTCTTTTAGAGATAATACTTCCATGTTTTGCATTTTTTCCATCCCTCACTTTATTTCTCACTCCTATTGTAAACGATCTTGCTATTATTTGAGGAATAACGTCGATTATATTTCAAAAAAAAGATTTTAGCTATATCATTTCTTTTTCATCTTTTACACTACTACTCGGGGTATTTGTAAATGGTTCATATTTACTGTTTAGTAGATATTTTGTGTATTAACGCTCTCTTGGAAATGCATTTTGATTCGACTAGATTACCTTAATTTATCGTCCACGCTAACTCCGAAGGCCAAACCCTAATGATACAGTCGCCGCATACCTAGCAAGACATGCAATTTTCTTGTATATACAATAATTCATTCATTAATATCTGCTTTATTGAAAGATTTTTCATTTAAATAGAGACACTTTTTATTGCATCATGTATTTGTTACCTCATCTGTTAATATGATAAATAACTTTGTTACATGGAAATGTGTTGACTTAATTATTAATTGGGCTAATACTCAAATAGGAGATAAAATAATTACAGTATTTTACTTAGACTCATGCATAGTAGAATCCTCTAACAAGATATTTATAGATAAAACAACCACAAAGACATATAAACACGCTATAATACATGTACAATGTCAAGCACATCGCATATGTAGGCCATGCAAACTATATCTTTCGTTATCTCTAAATAAATGTAGCAAATTACTCCACTAATGAATGCATGCGCTTTTGTAGTTTTTTGTGCTTCTTTAGATTAATATCGATCGGATTAAAAAAAACATATTAGACTATAATATGCAAAAAGCATCATAATTTCCAATAAAAATAGTAATTTACTTTTCTTGTTGCATTTATGAAGATATAAGTTTGTGTATGGCAATAACATTTCAATTTTTAAGTATTACCAATGCATATATGTTTAGTATTTTTAAACACAATGTCAATACTAGTCAAATTTGTTAATAAAGAGTGTAATAAAATAAAAATATTTGGTATAAATATGTGATTATGAAGCACTGCAAGATGATTGTCTGGATATGGGAAGTGTTTTCTGGTTTGGCATAATACATATTAATTATGTCATATTCTCCTTTATATCTATTTTTATCAGCTTCTCCAATGGCTCATCAATAGTATTATTTCAATTCTGTAATTTAAGATCTAATATGGCATAATACATATTAAACATAAGATGATTGTCTGCAAGATGATTGTCTGGATATGCGAAGTCAGTTCTGTAATTCAATAGTTGAAAAATTAATATTCGATTTACATTTAACAATGCTACAATTATTTCTCTTGTCTAGAAAAGGAGTAATGGTTATGATCTGCTTATTTCTCTTAAGCTTCCCGTCCCGAATCTTTTGATACTCTCACATGGCTCTGACTCGGCCTTCCTGGGCCTCAGCCCAAACATTCGGACTAAGACGACACTGTCAGCGGGCCCCATGCAGCCCACACGGTAGCACACGGCTCAGACAACCAATGCAGTATGGCGAGACGATGCAAAACTAATTGTATTGTGAGAGATCTTTCTACCTGCAGGCTGCCGTCCAATCCATAAGTCTAGGATCCAGTGAAGTAGCTCATGTTTACGTTGAGAAAATATGGCCACCAGTTCAGAGGAGCGTGTGATTTGCGTGGGAATCAATAAGCCGCGTTGGGAATTAACAAAGAGAGGTTGCATTTACTCCTAGAGAAACAAACGTGTTGTTCTGCATTTCTCAAAAGAAGGAATTTGCTCCGCATGTACCGGTGGCTGCATGGGCCAATGGGAGAATGATCCATCACCCATGGTGCATAATTAAAAAAAGGCATGATGCACTCCATATGTTGGTAATAGCTCTAGTTAAACTTAACTGTGGAATCTATAGGGAATAACTATTTGAATTGGACTTGACGATGTGTTGAAGCTCCATTGATTTTGGGATGCATACATCTCAACCTGATATTATCATCAGATCATGCGCACATGACGCACGGTCGCATGACCAATTGGATGGTGTCTGGGGTCGCACCATGGGTTTATGGACCGAACATTAGCACCTTAAATTCAAAGTCAGTATATACGATATAGCTTAAAATGTAATATCATCACATTATGCACACACGATGGTATGGTCAATCAGATGGCATTGAATCAGGGTTGCGCGATGGGTTCTAGCACCCTAGATTATTGGGCAATACATATGATATACTATCTTATAATATAATATGAACAGATCATGTGCACACAGACGCCATGGTCAATCAGACGGTGTTGAACCAGGGTCATACGGTACACTAGAAGAAAAATAAATGAAACCGAGTATGAAAAATACTCGGCGAATCCCCAATTAACCTCGGCTTCATGTAAGACGAGTGTTACACTCGGCTTCATTTGGATTGGCTTTGGCCTTGTAAGCCGAGTGTCACTTCACCGGATAAAGCGGATATAAAAACCGTGGCTTCGGCGAAAAATAATCAGGATGACGCCACCGTGTACCCATGCTGACCCATGATGTATGCGTGCGTAAACTGGAAGTATAGGATAAGCCGTGTGTCTAGCAGGGTGCACAACTTAAGCGTAAGCCGAGAGTGAACATAAGCCATGTATCCACGCTGGCCCACAATATATGTAAACAGGGCGTGTCGGATAAATTGTGTGCTCAATGGGGTGCACGGCTTAAGCGTAAACCGAGAAGCAGCCATAAGCCGTGTGTGCAGCTCGTGCCACTGTTACGTGTACGCCGAGCCTCTTATGAAAGCCAGGTGCTCCCGTTCGACGTACTTCCTCTCCACTGAATCTCCCGTGGCTGCCATGTGTCCAACATAAACCGAGTAAATACACATGACTAGGCTTATAGCTAAACCGGCAGACGTCATTTGGTTTTTTAGTTCCGACTTACATCATATAAGCGAGTGTTTTGGCCGGGCGGTTCGGCTTATAGCTTGTAAGCCGAATGATTTTGACTAAGCGGTTCAGCTTATAGAACTAGGGCGATTTATTGCACTTGGCTTATTTGCCAAACTGTTTTTTTTTTTTTTTGCTTGCTTGTTGGAACAACCCCGCATTTAAAAAAATGACTGTGATATTTGGTACACGTGTGCCATATAAGCAAAACTGATACACCTCTACTTTTTTCATTTTAAAGTACCACAAGATTCCTCGTCCTTTGACCTCGCCTCCTCCCAAACGACCCTGTAGGCTCGCCCGAGAAACCTGCTTCTCCCGCACATCTCGGGCGCCCACCCCTGAGAAAACTGCCACTTCTTCACGTCTACCACATAATTTCTCCT
This sequence comes from Triticum aestivum, assembly GCF_018294505.1. Taxonomy (NCBI): domain Eukaryota; kingdom Viridiplantae; phylum Streptophyta; class Magnoliopsida; order Poales; family Poaceae; genus Triticum; species Triticum aestivum. The sequence continues at coordinate 736,076,201 of NC_057803.1, read as the reverse complement.
CAGGACAAAGTTACCATGGTATTTGTATGCAAGTTATCACGCCTGTGTTGCATAACTTACCGTGCTATTTACATAGAATGTACCAGGTATCTATGCTTCAACAACTACATCCCTTCAAAGTTACCACTGTGTTTTGTACACAAGTTATAAGGTCTTCGATGTGTAAAATACCGTCGTACTAACACATAAGTTATCAAGGTATATGTACATCAACCTCCCCTCGGTCAAAGGTATCATGAGGGATTGTACATGAGTTACCGGGTTAACAGTTCGTATATTATCATGGTAGTTGCACCTAAAAACCTGGGTGTGTTTCGGTAGCTTTTTCCATAGGTAAAGAATTACCATGAAGTTTGCGTAACTTATCACACCTATAGCACGTGTGCCCCTCATGACACTAAACATTGTGCGACTTTCTCGTGGCACGCTATGCGTTCTGTTCATCCAAGAGGCCCACGCGCGAGGCGAGTGTATGTTTTTAACAACTTAGTTTCCTTTGATAAAAAAGTTACCATCATGTTTATATTGCAAGTTATCGGTTATGCGGTGCTTATATTATCATGTTATTTACACAAAATATATTGAGGATGTTTTGAACAACTTTTTCCCGGGACAAAAAGTTATCATGGTGATTCTAGGTAACCTATCAAGCCCGTAGTGCTTAAAATATCATGCTTTTTACACAAAATTTATGAGGGGTATGTTTTAGCAAATCCCCCTCTCCCACGGGTCAAAAACTTATCATGGTGTTTAGTTATCGCAGTGCATATGTTTTCATGCTATTTACACATAAAAATGCCAGGGAGGGAGGTATACTACCGTGCTATTTACACAGAAGATGTCGGAGAATCTTTTCAAAAAAAAATCCCTACAGTCAAAGTTACCATGGTGTTTCTACCTTAGTTATCAGATGTGCGCTGCGTATATTACCATCTATTTACACATAAATTATCGGGTATTTTTTCTCATTTGTCTTCCCCAATAGTTAAAGTTACCACGATGTTTGTATCTAAATTAACAGGTCTATGGCGTGAATGTTATCGTGCTATTTACAGAAATTACTGGGGGGCGGGTTCAACAAATTTATTCCCAATGATCAAAGTTACCACGAACATGTCAAAAATAGTATTCCCGTTAGCTTGCTCAACAATGAGTGTCATAGGTGAGGTGGTTAGCTCCCTTTGTTGATTACCTGCAGAACAAAGATCAAATCCTAGTCCAAGCATTATTTTTGCTGAAAATCGGGAAGGCACGTGGGCCATAATTGACGATTACGAAAATTAGGAAGGCACGAGCGGGTGTGCCCGATAAAATCGGGGAGGGCGTGCGGGAAAGGAAAGAAATCGGGAGAGGTCGTGCGGGAAAGGAAGGAGATCGGGAGGCGTGCGGGAAAGGAAGGAGATCGGGAGGCGTGCGGGGAAGGAAGGAGATCGGGAGGCGTGCGGGAAAGGAAAGAAATCGAGAGGACATGCGGGGAAGGAAGGAGATCGGGAGGAAAGTGACGGTGCTGGATGCGTGTGGCAATTTCGCAATCTGCCACACGGTTGCCAAATACATTTTTCGTTAAAAAAAATATGTAGATAGCTCCATCAAGTTCAACATGCATAGATATCCAACATATATAGATAGGTCCACCAAATTCACACATGCATACACATCCACAAATTCACAACTAAACCCAAAGTTCACAAATGAATTAGTGTGCTAGAAGAGTGGAGCCACTCCAAGACCATTCTGTGCCTAGATGATTTTTTTCTTGTTGCCCCGATATCTGCAAAGGACATTTATGGCTATCTAATACTCCCTCTGTTTACTTTTGTAAGTCGTTTCAGACAGCTTAAAATGGGCTGTTTTGCACATTGTCTAAAATGTCTTCAAGGTCTTATAAAAGTGAACGGAGGGAGTACTATAATATGTCTAGACATATGTATCTACACAAATCTTAGTCAACTAATTCGGGGCGGAGGGAGTACTATGCAAGCCATAATGGCTCGTATGTCTTTCTTGTGGATATGCATTTGTCTCTGCTACATGTTGTAAACACGCGCACCGGCATGATATCCCAGACTGTCGTGTGGGTAGGTGTTTGGCTACCGTTGTACCTGGGCGAGACACCATATCCACATATTTGTGAACTAATCATATGGAAATTGCTCATTTAATCAACAGAAAGCCACCATGATAATGATAGTGCGTTCTGTTGATCATAGAACAGAGTTGGCCATTCTCTTGGAAACTTGCTAGAGTCGGGGTATGCCAAGATGGTAGCTCCACGCACCTAATGTATTCCATCAACCTTACAAAATGTTTTTTAACACAGTAAAACAAAATAAACACAACTTTGTACCAAGTCTGTCAAGTTGACATGGCTAAGTATTTCTTTTCCCTCTTTTTCTACTCATACACGTTTTCCACTTATCAACCTTTTTTTCCTTTACATTTTACACGTTAAAAAACGGCTTTACACAAATTTGCACTCCATGATTCCAAATGGTTGAAACCCACTGTCAACCAGTTTTTGTTTACATTCACATCTTGCCTGCTTGTTAAAACTAACTTACATTAACTGTTTTTTTCTTGTGAATAAACCCTTTTCCCTTTCGCTCCGTGCGAACTATCAGAACAGATTTGCACCTCTTTGTTGCAATAAAAGGAAAAAAGAACATCCCTGCAAGACATATGCTTCCGTTGCGACTCTGAACAATGTTAAAAGACGAACAAATTGCAGCAGTAGCATCTTTCTTTCCCTTCACCGAGACAATACCAATTTAACTATGCTACCAACAGTGTCTGATGTTGCATGTATGTAGTCTGCATAATATCAGTATAAGCTAAACACTAGTGCCAGGGTACTGAAGCTGCTCATCCAAAAATCTAGACACAATTTCCTCTGCTTACCCCAATATCTCGACTCCAGGTCGTAACCACGCTTACGGATCAACTGCAAACTACGCACCAACTGCATGCTCGACAACGAATTCTTGTTTCTGTGAATGTGGAATAAGAAAGAAAGAAAATAAGGTGGAGTGGTACGCCGCAAACTACTCTGAACTCTGAAGCACAACCACTAGCATGGGAAGTTTGACTGCTCTTGAATTTCACCAACTGTAGAGAGCAAGGCATCAGGTGTTATTTACACATGGATAGATACTATAACAGTTTGCAAGATAGATTCAGAGAACGATTCCATACCAGGAAGTTCAACAGCAAAGTTAGCTTGGGCATCAGCATCCGCATTAAATTCCTGCATACCAAATAAGTTAAAGCGTAAGAAGCTTTAGCTGGTAAAACACAAGAGGATAACGATAAGCCTGCCTCCCCGAGACCAACTAAGAGTCTGGGGCGAGCGACCTAAGGAGAGCAAAAATGGTCTTGTTTTTTGACAAAAACAAAAGTAAAACTAGCATCAATCCATGCCACCTGGTATCTTTTTTGCAAGGCATTCAGTCAAGTGTAGGCTTTGTTGTTGTTGTTGTTTGATTCAGTCAAGTGTAGGCTTTTGTACAAGAGCACAAGTATGTAATATGTTTGCCAAGCATTCATATAATAACAGATCCCCAAGCTGGCTGATAAAAGTAAGTTTGACCCATATCAGATGGCACCGAAAAGATATGATACCTACCCTCAACACATGGTTGATTTGAAACTGAAGAAAATTTCCCTTCAGGTCCTTAACTTTCTTGCACAAGTCAGCCATATTATCATTCCTAACACGCCAGAGATCTTGGACCTGCTCCAGAAAGTTCAGTGTGTTACTTATGTTAAGAAAAATAAATTGAACGCTAGTAAAAGCTTCCAGCTACTGGAGAAACTCTTCAAAGAGCTCTGATTAGTTTCGCAAGATTTTGTATGCCCTAACAATCAAGGCCTTAATCCAATTATTCCTTGCCCAAATAAAATAATAGACTGTAGATGGGCACCTTAATAACCAGTAAACATGTTAATAGATGTAGCACAAAACATTCCCTTGGTGAGGAAAAACTGAGGACCATGATGATCAAATTAATTTAAAGGAGAAACGACGTGCGGAAAAAAAAAACATTCGATCTCTTTTAATTTGACTACAAGTCTACTGTTTTGGTGGACTGCAAAGAGTGAGCACAAACTGCACATCGAATAGTTATCTATTGATGGTTCCATGGTAGAACATGAAGGCTGCAAAGTAGTGAGGGTACAAACCAGACCTGGTTACAGACAAGCTTAGAATCGCCTTGAGCACGAACATACTTGAATCCCTTCTTAGCAGCATATCTCAACCCCAGGAGCAATGCACGATATTCAGCAGCGTTATTCGTTGCAATACCCAAACCCTCACGTAGTTGAGCAATCTATGGTTAAAGTAGAAGATAGTCGTCATCAGCTAGTTGTGGTACTGGTAACAAAACACTAAGAAAACAAACCAGCTCAGAAACAGTTGGCGTACATACCACAGATCCATCTGACCGCCTTACTACTACACCGGCGCCTGATTTCCCGGGATTTCCTTTGCAAGCACCATCAAATTCAAGAATGCAGGATAGCTGTAAAGATGAGGTTCAGTGATGAGAGTAAGTCAACATTTCCTCAGTGAAGATAAGCTGCAAATATCAAAATCATAATGATAAAAGAAAACAGAGAAAGAGGGCTTGTTAGTAGTTAGAACCTAAATTGCACGGATATGGCAGGAAAACGACATATTGGGAGTTAGATACATCCGGATACCCGCTGATACGTATCCCGTATGTATCCCCCAATTTTCTATTGTCCAAAAAATTATACTAATTCGGATACCGGTGGGATACCCCCTGATACCAGTCGGACACAGGAAAATCCTAAGCCAACTATCTATACCCACAACAATCCCCCTCCCTTTTTCTCACCTAATTCTGGCCCCATCCGACCTGAGCTCTGCGCCGCCGCTATACAGCACACATGCGAGGAAGGCCGGCTGACGCTGGTCCGGCACTGCTCCCGCCTCTGTTCTGAGCACCACCGCGCCGGATAAGGAGA
>NC_057803.1:736068056-736070817 GCF_018294505.1 Triticum aestivum | reverse complement strand
GCAGGCAGTGGAGGGGCCAGTGCAGTCCAAATGCTGAATGATGCTAGTGTGAATCATCCAAATGAAGATGTGAAAGTCGCCACTGTGGATGTATGCTCAGAAGATCGAGAAGACTAGATGAGGCCAAGGGGGGAATTCAAAGCTCGTAAGTAGGATCTGTAGCCGTGAAGTTAATGGGAGGTATTCAAGAGTGAAAGGACATCTCTTGAAGTGGTCAAATTATGGTGTCAAGCCATGTCCGAAGGTGAATGTTGATGTTCTAATTCAGCTCAAAGGTGAACAAGACAGGGCTGATGCAATGGCTCCTAACATGCCTCTCGATATTCCACTGCCAACCAATGGCATCAGTGGGAGGAAGAGAAGGGGTTCATCAGCTATTGAAGCAAGCTTCAATCTGGAAACTTGCAGGAAACATGATGCTTTGATTGCTAGGCTGTTCTATACTGCACATGTTGCGGTGTCCGTATACCCATATCTGCGTTTTTTTGAACTAATGTATCACGGTACCGTACTGTTCACATCTGTAACCGTATCACCGTATTCATGCAGTTTAGGCTAGAACATGGTATCCATACTCACATGACTATCAGGTAATGGCTCCTGTTCAGCGACTTTGGGATGCTTCTTTGATGGTCCAGTTTCCTTCAGAAAATAATTATTGGTGTGAGTACATGAGATGCGGAAAAAAATTGACAGAGCATTTATTCACGCTTAGCTTGGAGTGAAAAAAAAAGATCTCTACTCACCACCTCTTGTGGCCTTTTCAAAGTAGAGGTTCCATCAGGTTGCTGAAACGAAAGGTGACACAATAAAGAAATATGAGAGTTTATGGGCAAATGCGCTAGTAATGCAACCACCTTTGAGGATATAACAGAAAGATAAGCTCAACTAATGCCCTGAAATTATGGGATATCATTGGCATATATAGTATATGGACATCACAAAATTATATTTAGTGGTGACCCCTTTCTATCAAGACTAATACCATGCCTATAGAACCAACAAGCACATAAAACATTACTCTGGTTATAAGTGGTAGCATCAATGCCGCCACATTGCAAAGCGGTTACAAAATACAGTAGAACAGAGAGCATATGGTAGCTTCCGTATGTAAGTGGAAAGGGATTAATAAATCTATACTACACTGGCATGTTACAGACATAATATAAGGGAAAATAGTTGGAAACTACAATTACACAACGAATTTTTACCTGGAAAGGGCAGGGAGCCAGATCATCAAACAATTCATCTCTTGCATCTGCTGCATTAATGGAATACAGAGCATTCTTCAACCCGCGCGCCGCGAGATACTCCTCGGTGTCTTTACGCAGAGAATAGCCTTTGTACACAGTCACAGAAGGATCGCAGACCTACCAAGATAATTTTCACATAAGAAATGTCTATTGAAATGGTAATAATAAGTTTTGTTCACTGAGTATCGCCTTATCAGTAACAGACAGATGAACCTTGCAGCAACGCAAGAAAGAACACAGCGGTTTTAGCAATCCTATGAGATGCAGTGTCTAGCGCAACAATGATATTAGCATCCTATGAGATGCATGAATACAGCTCAGGATTTATGTGAAGTGTTACGTTATCCATCCTTTCTTATTCCAGGAAGCACTTAGCGGTACAGTTATCAAGTGTAGATATGTCTTCTTAGGATGCTACATTCATAGAAAGATTTGGCAGGTGAGCAGGTGTAAACATTTTCTTCAAGTGAGATGCTGAATGCAGATAATCATCACAACAATAGACTGAATGCTTAGTGTAACAAGTTGAGAAGTAAGGAGAGGGTAAAACAAAGAAAAAGAAAAAAAACAGAACTCATTACCGAATTGCTGACTTGAGCTTGGCAGTCGGCGAGGTTCTTGTAGATGCCGATGACATCCCCCTTGCGGACGACATAGAACGGGTCGCCGCCGGCAGAGTCCATCGGCGGCGGCGTGGCCTTCTTTGCGGCGGATCTCTTGGTGGAGCGCTTGGGCGAGGAGGAAGAGAAGAAGCGCTCAGCGAGGCCAAGGGCAATGGGCGGCACGGGAGGCCTGAGGGGCAAGTAGCGCAGACTGTGCCGGTGTTGGTTGTGGCTGCCGCTCAGGCTCAGGGTGCCGGCCACCACGTGCCTCCACGCCGCTCTAGAAATCCCACAGAGAGAAGAAGAAGAATAGCAACTCCTCATCGACAGCTGCTAACGCGAAATGAGAGGGTAGCCAAAACAGCAGTAGCGAGAACGAAAAGCTTCAACATACAGTTGGGTCCGTGTTGAATTGGACCGGCCAGTTCAGCTTACAACCGGCTCGCAGATCGACGAACACCTGGCTAAGAATCTGCACAATAAGACACAGACAGAAAAATCAACTTGCTGCACACCAGAGGCAGAGGGGATTTATTTGCAAGAGAATGAGAACTGGACAGAGGGCCACATTAATAAATTGTTTGCAGCAGCTGTGACATGGAACCAGGAAAAATGAGGCATGGACATGAACACCAGTATGATGAGAACACTGAAGTTTGCAGGCTCCCTGCTGGCCTCCCGACGCGGGCATTGGTTCATCAAACAGCATGAATCACAAATTGCTTGAAATAAACATGATAGAAAAAACACTTGCTGGTCCAGTAAATTCTAGAGGGGTTATTTCTCATGAACAGATGCTTGCTGGAACAAATCACAAACAGACAGTGTGCAGGCAGGAGAAGCAGGGCGTGGGCGGCCGCGGTGGTCGCGTCGGGGAGGGAGTCGTTGGGTAGCGCATGGGAGGGG
>NC_057803.1:735936510-735944317 GCF_018294505.1 Triticum aestivum | reverse complement strand
GCGCCTCCATCCATCATCCACAAGGCCACTCCCTGCACCCACCCTCCTAAATTCTCCATACCGGCGGACAATCACCGAAGATCCAAGTTGGCCCGATATCAATTTTCTTACATGCTTTCTTTATCAGTTGGTGATGGGAATGGGTTCCAATTTCTCTCTCTGACTGTGGATTCGCAGGCAAGAAGCGCTTCTACATGCATCCTCCTGTCGGTCCCTAAAGTATCAAGGTAAATGGTTGATGTTGCGTTTGTCTAGGATGATATATGTTGGCTCTGTTCCGGTTCATCCGAGCAGTTTGGTGACTAATTTACTGATAATTTAATTATATTAATTAAATGAGTCGGGTGTATCGTCGTGCATTTATCTTGCCAGTAATGTTCTATGATACTCTGATGCACTTTGGGAATTGGTTATCTTGTCTTCAGTGCAGAACATTTGTTTATTAATGCATAAGAAGAGTCCTTGTTACTACCTTGAACCTGTTTTATAATCCATATTGTTATGCACTAGCGCGTGTGCGTGTGAAATAGATGGATTATGGTCCCGTACCCAATAAGATGGATATGTGTGTGTGTTAGAGAGAGAGAGAGAGGGAGAGGGGGAGAGAGAGTGAGGAGGAGGGAGGGAGAGAGTGTGTGTGAGAATTTGATGGTAAAAAGGTCGTCAATGTCACTTGATATGTATGAGAATATTAAATGTAATATTAACATAATTGATATTGAACTCTTAAAGTTAATGTGGCCCCGTTGCAACGCACGGGTGTTTTTCTAGTGATTGTAGTAATCGATCAATTTTGTCCATTTTCTCTCTCTCTCTCTCCATCTCTCTCTCTCTCGAGCTTGAGTTGAGGAAATGATCGAAATGGCGACCAACAGGTTGCTAGTGGCCCTCATGCTATTTCGCATTGGTATAGTCTCTGCATTGCAAGGATAAGGGAGGGAACAAGAAGGCCCCTCTCGTGTAGGGAGTCATTGTCAACAGAGGATTGATCTGATCCAGCATCGTTCACAAAGTTAAAAAGTGTTCCTATTTTTTTCAACTTTGTCCTCAAATCTTAAAAATATATTCGAGAAATTTATAAAAAATTTGAGTTAAAAAAATTAAAAAAAACAATGTTCGTACTTTTTTAATGTGTTTCGAAAATTTCAAAAAACAATTCTGAAAAAGGTTGATGTTTTCAAAATTAGATTGTGTTTTCTAATGTTCAAAAAATGTGAGATGTTGCTTTTTCATAAAAAATTCTTATAATTAAAAAAAAAGTGTTTTTAAAAAAATGTTTGAAAAGTCCAAAAAATAATGTTTCGAAATTTGATTGTGTTTTTCTAATGTTCGAACAAATATGAGATGTCATTTTTATAAATCTTTCTCAAAATTTCAAATTTTTCACATTTTCAAAATAAGTTATTCATGATTTGTTGAAAAAACGAATAGAAATTCTTGGAAAATTAGTCCAGCACGCCACAAATAGTATATGACGCTCTTTGCGTCGATTTGTCGAACAAACACACAAGACGAGCGAGGCGAGCTACTAATTGTGCCTGTCCGTTTAGCGTTTCACACGTCCCGATTTTGGGATCTTTTCTAGAAGGTTCCTGACGGGTTTAGGTCCGGTTCTTTCGTTTTTCTTTTTCCTGCTGCTGCTTTTACCGGGTTTTTTGTTTTCCTTTTTCTTTAAATTTCGTTATTTAATGTTTGGAATTTTGAAAAAAATCCAGAATTTAAAAGAAGTTTGTGTTTTCAAAAATTATGTGGAATGTTTTTTAAAAATGAACATTGCTCAAAACTTCAAAACAAACGTGCCCATTTTGTAAAAATACATAAATTTAGAAAATGTTCCTGTTTTTAACAATTGTTCACAAATTCAAAAAATGTTCCCATTTCAATTTATTCACAAATTCAAAAAAATGTTTCCATTCCACATTTAGTTCGGAAATTTTCAAAAATGTATGGAATTTTCAAGAAAAACGGTTGTCTTGAAAAATATTCCCAATTTCAAAACTATTCAGAATTTTAAAAATTATGCACTTTTAAAAATTGTTCAAATGAAACAAAACATCTTAAAACTTAGATGCTACCGTGACTCAGGGGCTACAGTGGGCGCTACAGTGAATAGATAGTTTTTTTATGTAACACCTGTAACTTTATTCATACTCATAATAATCAGAGGTACACTGATTTAGACCTGAGATCCAAGAAAATACGAAGTAACTTATATGACTAAGAATTACGATGAAATCTCTTGAAAACACCTTATTCGTGGTACCAATCTCTGCCAAAAAAAATACTCCAAAGACTTTGGTAAAGAGTCTTCAATTGGACTAGAGCAACATGTTGTCACTCTTTCACCCGCACGAACATTACCAACAATGGTTTTTGAAAACGCCTTGATGCACCCATCCAAAAAGATGGAAAGCCTTGATCGATGAACGTACTTGGGCCGGGGATGATCCCCTAGAAATGCAGACGGTTGAATCACTATATCTTCACCATGGTGTCGATGAAATATTTTACCTCGACAATCAAATCAATAAAAAAAGCTTGACACGGCAACATAAACTCATCCGATCCGATTAATTAGATCTGCGAGGACAAAAAACTCTCTAACCTCGTGGCACCGCCAAAAAGACTGAGAGGAAATTTATTCTCACAAAATTATGATGATCACTAGACACTGACAAAGAATATAGAGGTCTTGAAGATCCGAGGTTCCCCCACCTCTCAGGACCAAAATGGCAGCCAGAGGCAAGGGGAGCTAAATTTGTCAGATGACCGTGGCGACGGCGACACAAGAAACCCTCGTGAGAAACCCGCTACAGTGACTAGATAGCTATGCTACAGTGTATGTGCACTACGGGCAAAGTAAGTGGGCCAGCTCAGTCGAGGCTCCCGTGCGTCGAGGTCCCTATTGGAGGCAAGGAGCATTACATAGGACATCTCCTTTGTCTCAAAAAAAACATGGGACCTCTCCTCACGACGCACCACGAGCTCTCAATTCCTGGGAGCTTAGGGTGTGTTTTGTTGAGGAACCAACTATCATGAATTGTTCTATTCCAAAGGAATGGGTCGGTTCGTTCGTTGTTAGTAATAGAAAGAAGTAGAACGGACTGGTTATGTTCCTGTGCTTGGTTTTGAAGCACTGAATGAAAAATGGAATAACAATATGTCAAAATTTTGGCAGCATTTCATTTGTATTTTCAAGAAAAACAACATAACTATATATTGACAAGCATGACATCACACAGAACACAATTTCTTAACAACAATATCATAATGTAGCAATAAGGTAGCAAGTTCAATAGCCACATCCAAAAGCAATCAGGCATACAAGTCTTGTTCACATACCAAATATCCAAAACAAAATAAAGTGCACTACAGCCACACATGTCAACTAACAGCACGCATGCACGCACGCACGAACAAACAAACAAACAAACAAACGGTAAGTAATATATACTAGATCATATACATGTTGGAGCCGAAGGAGTGGCACTCATGCACGCACAAACAAACGGTAAGTAATATATACTAGATCATATACATTAATTTGTTGCTGCAATATACTAAATTGATTTCTAGAAGGATATGCTGATTGCATGATCTCCAATTTATTTCGCTGGAGTAAAGTTAATGGTGCGATCGACATGATCTCCATATTAATTAGCCTGCTCCACCACCAAATAATAAAAATATTAATTCACCTGCTATGCATCTCACAATTGATTTCTCCAATCTATCTATATATTCAAGCGCGGCCGCGAGGCTACCCCATTGCCATTAGCTCACAATCCGACTCTCAGGTAGCCACTTCACCGGGCGCCCCAGCATGAGAGGCACCGGCTTGGTTTCCTCGCTGACAGTAATCCTGCTCCTCCTCGGATACCTTGCAGTTATAGCACAGTGTATGTAAGCATATACATACGATTGTATTTCTCAGTGATGCAATCATGTAACTATGTAGGAGTATATATAAACTTGTACGTGATTCTGAACACGAATTTTTCGATGCGAATTAACAGGTCGTTTGGAGGCTGGAAGAAGGAGCTACCAGGAGGATCATACCGGAGCTACTACAGTCAACGCGACATCATTAGATGAGAGCAAGCTCAACCTACGTTTCTGCACGGGCCATGTATGTCGTAAACCTCCGAGGCCCTGTTACTGCTGTGAGCTTGTGCCGCCGGACCAGCCGTGCTTCCCTTCCAAAGAGGAGTGCTGGCAAAAATGTCCCGCCTGTGACCCCAAGTGTCCCGGCCCACCTGCCACGGAGTTGCATGCATGAGCAAATATATGCTTTTCATGTAAATGAGTCATAAGCATGGTTGTTTTGTGAGAGAAAGAATATACTGACGCGCCATATCTTTGCTCTTTTATACTGTGAGCCATTGTTTTTCTTTTTTTTTTCATGATACCTCGCTAAGTTTCTCTTCGGGTGCCAAATGGCGCGCACGTGATATTGTGATTGTATGCATTTATTTATGTTCCCTTTTTTACATAACGAAATGACACATATTTCGTCTTAATTATTTAAATCTGATATTATATCATGCTATGCTAATTTTGTTTGGTATATTGATTTTGCTACATATCTCTACTATTAAAGAAAGTTCGTCATTGTACATTCACCTTTGCCTACACCCCTCCACACGTCTTACATTAACTAGAACAAATCAAATCAAATCAAATATTCCAAGACTTCAAATAAATCAAAACCTCATCTAAAAAAATAATTTCCTGCCTTCCCCTACCAATACTCAAATCGAATCAAATCTTACCAAAATCTAAAATATGTGGGTGCAGATTTATTCGGACACGGTTGATACCAAAATATGAATGCCCCAGTTGCAATGCATGGAAAATTAGCTAATTTTAACTAATCTCACGGAAGAATATCTTAACTACGTGGTATGTCAATCTGGAAAAAAAAACTATGTCATAAATAGTACTCCCTCCATCCCGCTGCAAAAACATCTTACATTATGGGATAGAGGGAGTAGCTACGTAATATGTGATGTAGTGCACCTTTGCAACTTGTCATCAAAGAGCACATCATACACATTTCTAGCAACATGCCAATTATGCGATCTTAACTTTATTTTATTTGTGTGAAATGGAGCAATCTCTAAATTAACACGTAGTTCACCCCACACACACTGCTGGAATGTGGAGCTTTGCCAAGTGCCCAGGGCACTCGCCCAATGCCCGAAAATCACTAGGCAAAGTGTTGGCTGAGTACAACACTAGGGAAACAGTACTCGGCTGGAATCCTGCCGGCAAACAAATAGCATGGACGGAAGGACTGAAACCACATCGGTGGCACGCGTGTCGTCGAAACTTTGCCTAATGTTGCACTCGGCAAACCTCTTGCGCATAATTAAACAAAAGACGGCGCCGCCACTTGCCCCCAATCTCACGGTGACCGCCGCCATTGCCTCTCCTCTTTCTCAACCAAAGTCGATGTGCAAGGCTGAGGTCCCTAGCAGGAGAGCAACATCATCATGGATGGGATATCGAATGAAGAAAAGGAAGACAAGGGCGAGAACTGTGAATGAGGGAGCAGTTTGAGGGAGTGCCATAAGGCCATCGTGGATGGGATATCGAATGAAGAACGCCAAGACAAGGGTGAGAACTGCGAATGCGGCGGCCGTGGCACTCGCGCGCGACAGCTTGCTTCGCGGTCCGTGACCTAGCACCCTGTGATGCAGTTGTCTTAACCACGGCGTCCCTGATGGGGTGGACGACTCTCGAGAGGTCCAGAAGGTCATCCACGCGCAAGTCGGTGTCGCCCATGGGCCGCGTCACATAGAAATGGCGAGCAGGCTGATCCGAGTAGCATAGAACAATACTTGGGCCCTTGTGTGATACTCCCTCCATAAAGAAATATAATAGCGTTTAGATTACTAGGCATAAATGATAAAAACCCATTTTTTTAATTACAGAGGGAGTACTATAATTGGTAGTATCCATCAATTCCCAGCAGGAAATGTCTATCTGAAACAGTATCTATTGCCATTTTCCTCAAATTAATTCTGCTCTTTCTGACAGAAAACAAAACGGACACTGTTTATCCATGTTACCCTGACATGCGGGGAGAAGCTAAGGATATCAGCACACACGGCTCCGCTGCTAACGCGCCAGGAGCAACTCCTGCCCTATCCCTATCTTATAAGTGAGATCTCGATTTGAAGACCTACTCCCTCCGTCCGAAAATAGTTGTCATCAAAATGGACAAAAAAAGATGTATCTAGACTAAAATACATCTAGATACATCCCTTTTTATTCATTTTGATGACAAGTATTTCCGGACGGAGGGAGTACATCGTAACCTCGCGTCATGAGGTTAACTGTGAAGTTATAAGTAGAAAGAAAAAAAAGGTCTATATTCAATCCCAAATTACAAATCGATATTTATAGAAAATATTTAAACCCTTTTTTTGTGCCAGCTTGTCCACATCAATTATTTAAACCCATTTTTTAGGTGCATGCATGCTTGCTTACCTACAGCCACCTTACCTGGCAGTGGGGCGATTTCTCAGTGCAGGTTCCTGTGTTGCCATCACCTTTCATTCCAGGCTTACATGCCACTCGATGACTCGAGCAAGGATACACTGCAAATGATTCCGGGAAATTATAAGCTAACAGGGCTGACAAATGCATGGACAGTACTTCAATGGCTGAAACAAGCAGAAATAAAGTTGCATTCATTCTCTTGCTGTGAAATTTCGGATACAGTTCTTGATAACTTGCTAACTGAGTTGTCCTAAATTGCAAAGAATGGAACTTAAGTTCTACACACAAAAAGGCACAGCGCCTGCTTTTTCATGAAAATAAGAGTGGTGCTCGATGCAAAAAAGATATTTAGCTACTCGTGTTACTGCTAAACAGTACAGTACCATGTCATGCAGTGAAGGACACAACCACTAGCAACTAAACAGAGCAGATCAAAACTAGCATTCACCCGTAGTAGAATATAAATTTCAACTACTGAAAAACACTTCATTGTCTTGTCGTACCTAGTAAAATCTTGTTCATTTCGCAAGTTTTATATCTGAAGACTGAGCTTAGACAGCGCCCCCTGAGTCCTGGCTTGCATAGTGGGCCAAAGGACGGACCTTCCCATTGCTGCATGGACCAGCTCGGATGGAAACACTTCTTAGTTCAGTTAACAAACAAGATCACCCAATATAGTGCTTTGGAAAAGACATGGCTATCTACCGGAAGGGTATCGAAGACCCATGCAGCATCGAAACAAAGGAGCTGCCAGAGGGATCATCCAATGACAAATCGTGGCTATCGTTTTTGCCTGTAGAAGTACTCCACTAATCACCTCTGAATTTTAATTGAGCATCTTACCTAAAAGAACCGAATAGAAAAACACGCATCACTGATTTTTTTCCCTCTTTGTAAGAATCATCGAATGTGACGAGAACAACAGAACTAACCATGTGATGGGGGACCCCCATGCAAATATATTAAATCAGTTTAGGACCCCTCTGGCACATATGACTAGCAAGAGAGAGATGGTATAGATATTACTTATGTACTCTTGTATTTGTTAGAGATATATTTGGGTTACATGTATTTGCTAGTCTAGGATTTGTAATCTGTGTCCTACCACTAGTAGAAAAAGAGGCTTCCGTCCAGCCTCATTAGTCGCGAAACTGTAGGAACCGCGACTAATGAAGTCTTTAGTCGCGGTTCGGCAGATGAACCGCGACCAAATGCCTGGGTCCAGGGCGCTCGCGGGCTTTAGTCGCGGTTGGCCAGGCCAACCGCGACTAAAGGTGCCCAAAGGCCTTTAGTCGCGGTT
>NC_057803.1:735917014-735935848 GCF_018294505.1 Triticum aestivum | reverse complement strand
AAAAGAAAATAATGGAAATGTCAAAAAAATAAAAGAAAATAAGTTTCTCATGTGATATGTGGTCTAGTTGTTGGGAAAATTTGCAAATGTGAATTTTGACTTTATTTGCAAAATCTCTCTGAAATTTGTAAAAATGGGCATAACTTTTGCATACTAACTCGGATGAAAAAGTTTTTTATACGAAAAATCATCTACTCGAAAAGTTACATCCAAATTTAACCGGGGGAACCCCGTTAAACATTTTCAAAATCCTCAAAAACCTAATAGAAAAAAAGTTACGGGGCTTGTAAGATCTAGAGTGGAAAAAATTGAAAAGTATTCAAACAGTGGGCAAACTATGGTCAAACAATGGTCAAACTAATTATTCTAGAATATTAGTGTTACTAAATAATTATTTTAATTATTTCAATTTTGGTCAAATCTGGTCAAACTGTGGTCAACTGTGGTCAAACAGTGGTCAAACAATGGTCAAACTAATTATTCAAGAAATATTAGTGTTACTAAATAATTATTGTTTTTTAAAACAATAGTTTCAAACTCAAACAGTGAAATATGTCACTTCATGCTCAAGCAAAATTCCTGAAGGTTAATAGGATTGACATCTTATTATTGTCAGGAAAACAACAAGTGCAGACTTGGAGCGTGGGAGAATAGAACCCGGAAGTTAAGCGTGCTTGGGCTGGAGTAGTGAGAGGGATGGGTGACCGGTTGGGAAGTTAGATGATTTGGAATGATGAGGGGTGATAAAAGAATAAATTGAGAAGTGATGAGGGGTGGTGATTAGAGACTAGAGGTTAAAATAATTCAGAAATTTGAAAAAAAAAATTCAATTTTTTTTTTCAAAAACCTGTGGCGGCCTTTAGTCGCGGTTAGCCACAAGAACCGCGACTAAAGGTCCTCCGCCCCGACGGCCACCTGGCGCCCACGTGGACGGGCCTTTAGTCGCGGTTCTTAAGCAACCGCGACTAAAGGGGGGGGCCTTTAGTCGCGCCCGTCCGGTCGCGGTTGCGCAACCGCGACTAATGGCAGTTGCGAACCGCGACCAAAGGCCCTTTTTCCACCAGTGTACCTTATCTCCAGGAGAAGCTTCTTGCCCTCTAAGTCTTGTACTCAATATATACTCGCCCTCGAGGCTCAATAATATATCCATCTAACAATTCCACCAATCCCTCTCTATCCCTTCTAACCGTATTAATTCATTTCAGAGTGAAGTGATCACAATACTATCAAAAGGCCACCATGTGTCTTTTCCCACCATTCCCCAGATAGATCAACCCATGTAACGAGCTATGTGTGTACAGTTGTGTTTGTCAGGCTAATGTAGTCTAGTATCTCCTCCAATCAGCTATTCCAATATACATATAAATGCACGGTGTGAAAATATTGGCATATATGACCATGAATTGCTCAACTGAATAATTCCTAGATAAAAGAAAATCATTTGATATACAACGGACAGAAGTACTAGTACACATTCAATAAGACTCGTGATTAATGCACATCAGTAAATTAAATCGACCTAACCCATGAGCTAATAAAAATATCTTTCCACTGCCAACATGTGGAAACCATGTTATGTTTGTGCTCGGTCACATATGCAGTTTTTTGCAGAATAATTTGAGGACGTGAAGAAAAGAAGCTAAGTTACCCCCCACTATAAGGGCATCTCCAGCCGTTCGGCCCCCCAGGGCGCCTAAATAGAGCGGCCTGGGGGCGTGCCGGCGCTAGTTCGGCCCCTGGGGGCGACCTAGCTCCCAGTCACGCCCCCACGCGCCGGCCCCGGCGATCGGACGTAGTCTGGCGTTACAAAAAACAGAGCGCCGCCGTCGCAAGTTCACGTGCGCAACGATTCACTCGGCCGGGTCGGCTCCAGGCGTTGGCGGAGTCGGCGTGCGCGGGCTCGTCGGTGTCGGAGCTGCTTCGGTGCTGGGCTGCGTCGGCGCGGCTTCAACACTTCTGGGCGGCGATGTAGAGGCGTCGTTCGGGCTTGGCGTCCATGTGGTCGTGGGCGTCGTCGGCGTCGTCGGCGTTGCCGTCGGCAGCTCGTTCAGGATGAGGTCGCGCTACACCAGGTACCACGCCTCGTCCTGGGTGGCGAACCCGGGAGACGCGGCGGCCGCGGTCGATCCTGTCGCGATGATGTCGTCCATGTCGGCTCCCGTGTCGTCGGCGTCGCTGAGGTGCGAGAAGGGTAGCGGTCCACGGTAGAGATGGGGCGTCGGTGTGGACGCGTAGGCGGCGGGCGGCGAGTAGTTGTATGGAGGGTACTGCACGCCGACGAAGGTGGGCGAGGGCGTGCGCGTAGCGGGGTGACCATGAGGGAAGGTCACGTTTGGGTTGAACCCACCGTGCGCGTCACCGTCGGCGTAGCCGGGCGACGATGAACCCCATGGAGATCCGGCGCCTTGCTGTCCCCAGGGCGCGTACTGGGCGTGGCGTGACGACGGGTGGATTCATCCCCGCCTAGTCAACCGATGAGGAAGACGCCGCCGCGTGCGCCGCGTTGTCGCGGGCCTTCTTGGCTATGGCCCTGTTCCGCCTGTCGGCGGTGACTGCTTCGCGCCGCTGAACTTCCACCCTCCACTCGGGGTTCGACAGGCCCGGTGGCTTCGATGGCGGCGCCCTCGGCTTCCTCTGCTTCGGCCGGGCCACGGCGCCAGTCGCGGTTGCCACCGCGCGCGGCATGGCGTACTTCTTCGCGGCGAGCGGGAGGGGGTTTGGCGGGAGAAAGGGAGAGAATGGCGGGAGGAAGGCGAGCGAGCGGGAGAGATGCGAGGGAAAAGCGTCAAGAAACGGCGGGAAAAGGCCCTCGGGTCGCCTCCAGGGCGGGCCCACGCGCCTTTTTCGCTTGTGCCGGCTCCCCAAGCGCCCCCCAGGGCGCCGGGTTCGACCTGGGTCCGCCGGCACCAGTTTTGGCCCGAGCCGGCGAAAACGGGTTTCTGGGGACGCGACTGGGGCCTTTTTTTGGCGCCGGCGCGACAAAATCGCACTGGGGAAGGCCTGTTGGGGGCGCGGCTAGAGATGCCCTAACTAGCCTAACAGCACGCAGCCACGCACACATTGGCCAGCCGCCACACTCGGCGCTGCTAACCCCACTAACTAATTCCTACATGCATGCACGTCCAGCCATCCAGTCAACTGCAACGACCCGACCCAGCATGCATCTGATTTGTCTGGCATGCAAACGCATGGCTAGCTAACAAACTCGGTCATGGACTTGGGCCACGCACGCACGCACCCACGCACGCACCTAACGTGGTTTACTCTAACATATACTACTTATCTATCTGTGGCAGAACACTTTTAAGTTCTTGCAGGAATGGTAAAATCGCATTGTGGACTCACTGTTTAGGAAATAATAAATATGGCTTATGGGTATACTAATCTGATGCCAAATGTCAAATATCACCGGGCAAAAAAAAAGTGATGGCCGTACTGTGAAGAGAACCTTAAATACCATGAGCAAATATGTTGTGTGTATATCTTGTATTCTTCACTGCTTTGCAGATCAAATTAACAGTAAGGAACTAAGGAAGTGCATAATCTTCCCTCGTCAAAACTTGAAATCAGAAGGAAAAAAAGGTACATAGGGGTGATTCTCACCTTGACGCTGAACGGGGCAAGCAACTGCTTGCAGCAGATTTGGTGGAGGACCAGCCCTTATTCATCGCAACCTGCTTGGCCGGCGGGTAGAATGTGTCGATGGCCGTGTAAGGTCTTCCCTCCATACACTCGTCCTGCGAGATTGGGATGCTACGACCGTCCGGCCGCCGGCGGCCCACGCCGGCAAGTCGGCAACGCGATGCCTATGACATACATGGAGGAAGTTTGAAGTTTATTTTTAGAACGAAAGATGTTAGGAGGGTGCGACTTTAAATTAATAAAGCCCACATCATAGGCAGCGTAACAAACAAGTCAAGTTTGAAGTAAATCCGTCACCCCGTTCAGTGCCATCGACCGCGGTCGTCGCATTGCTGCTAGGAGAAGGGAGAAGAGGACTTAGACCGGGTGGTGAGCGTGTACATGATGCCATTACTGAACTTTGGCTCCTCGGTGAGTAGCACACTGACACGCCCCATGGAATAAAATCAATGATGCCTCCGAGCATCTCCAACAGCAGCGATATATAAGCGCCACGCTGAAAAATCAGTGTTTTTGCGTGCGCGCTACCGCTTCGGGCGCTCCAACGGAGACGCATAAACCGCGCGCGCGGCATATCTGGTTCAGCGCGCGGGCCGAAACGCCATCTCGCTCCGCTTATTTGCTGCGCCCGCTCCCACGCGCTGGACTCTCAAGCGCTCACTCGCAACTTCACCGACCCCATCCAGCCGCGGCGCCGCCGCCGCCGGCGCCACCCGGCGACCGTTCCGGCGTTTCCCCGGCCAATCCCCGCGCCACGGCGGCTTCCTCCGCCTCCCTCTAGTCACTGCCGCCCCTCGCGCGCGGATGTCCTCCGACGAATAGCGCCCGGCCGCTCGCTGCCGCTCGGCGCCCGCAAGGTGTTCGACAAAACACCCGCAAGGTATGTATTGCTAAAACTTCATGAATTTGTTGCATGTTGATTGTAGTTTTTATAGCCTAGTATTGAACATTGTAGATGAGTTCGTCGTATGATTCTTCCGAAGAAGAATTTGATATGGAAAAGGAGGAGGATCTTGCAATGATCCTAGCTATGCACATCAATAAAAAACCGAAGCACGGTGGTTCGGTTATGGGTCGGCAGAAAATTTGGAGGGATAGGATCGATGCCCATAATAGATTGATAAGGCACTATTTCGTGGAGAATCCCACATACCCGGTGTCGTACTTTCATCGCCGGTTTAGAATGAGCACCGAGTTGTTCAGGCGCATTGCAGAGAAACTAGCGAGCCATGACTGGTTTTTTCAGCAAAGGAGGAATGCCGCTGGAGAGCTCGGGCATAGCACCTTTCAGAAGGTGACAACCACTTTGCGTATGTTGACATACGGTATCCCAGCCGATCTAGTTGATGATCACTTGGCTATGGGTGAGAGCCAATCCATCATGTGTGTCAAGCGCTTCGCAGTCGGAATTGTCCAAGTGTTTGGCCAGGAGTATTTGAGATCTCCCAATACTGAAGACACCACAAGGCTATTGGAGATGAACAAAGCTCGTGGCTTCCCAGGGATGCTTGGCTCAATATATTGCATGCATTGGAGTTGGAAGAATTGTCCAAAGGCATGGCATGGACAATTCCACGGCAAAAAAGAGAGTTCCACTATAATCCTTGAAGCGGTGGCCGATCAAGAGACTTGGATTTGGCATGCTTTCTTTGGAATGCCTGGATCTTTGAATGACATCAACGTTGTCAACCGGTCACCACTGACGAATAAGATTGCAAATGATGATTTGCCACCAGTGCAGTTTGTAGCAAATGGTCGTACATACAACTATGGCTACTATCATGCGGATGGCATCTACCCAAAGTGACAAACATTTGTGAAGCCGTTGAAAAAACCGGAAGGTAACAAAAATCTTGATTGCCACAATGCTCAGGCGGCGGCTAGAAAATATGTGGAGAGAGATTTTGGGATTTTGCAAGCCCAATTTGCTATTATGAGAGGACCGGCTAGATTTTGGGATCAAAAGATGCTTTGGTACATCGTGCACGCTTGTGTGATCATGCACAACATGATCATCGAGAATGAGCGTGACCAAGATGTAGACTACTCTCATTATGAGCTCTTGGGACATCCCGTGCGAGTGCGACGGAGGGCTGAAAGGGTGGCCCGTTTTGTTGCCTCCTATCATGCCATCCGACGTCCAGCAGCACATGATGATCTTTAGAAGGATCTCATTGAGGAGTGGTGGGCATGGAATGGGCGACAAAGAGCATCATGATTTGTGCGCTTGATATTGTATTGTTGAACTATTTGTTGTATTATTATTGAACTATTTGTTTGAGTTGTAATAACGAAATTGATCTATTTATTATTGATTTATTTTGTTTGTGTTTGATCTTTTTACTTGTGTTTGGAATGCATATATTGTTTGTGTGAGAGTTGTGCGGGCTGCATTTTTGTACGCTGCTAGAGCTACGCGCGCGCGCTGCATTTTAGCGCGGCTGCTGGAGTCAGCGCTGCTCGCCGCGCCAAACTAGGCGATGAGCGCGCGACAAAGTAGTTTTTAGCGTGCGGCGTGTTGGGCGGCTGTTGGAGATGCTCACATATAGATTTTTGAAGTCAAGTGAATCAAACCAGGGGATCGCTGAGTTGGGAGAAGGGGTGGATTGGGATGAATCCTTGGACTCCCTATGTCGAGGCGGTAAGAAATGAGAGTACGAGGAGGACACCTGGGGTACGCTGGTGGGAGAGGCCGAACGGGGCTTGCGTTGGCGGCGCAATAGGGTGAGGGTAATGTACAACCAGATCAGAGAAGAGGAGGGGTCGGGGAGAAAAAGGGGAAATCCTATTTGCAGCTTGCTGCGTCAAACTGCCGGCGTTCGCACAGGCGAGCGACCGAGCAGGGATGCAATTGCCGGCCCACTTAACTGTTCCGTCGCTCCCGGTTTTGGGAACCTTCTAAAGATTCCTAGCTGGTTTTTTTTTCTGGTTTTGCTAAACTTCTAGAAGGTACCTTGAAATGGTTTTTTCTTTATTCTGTTTTTTCTATTTCATTTTTTGTTTTCTTCTTTTCCCATTTTCCTTTTTCTGTTTTTTTCATTTGTTTCCATTTTCATAATGTTCACAGTTTAAAGAAAAATGTCCATAATTTTATAATTTTGTTTATGAATTTTAAATTTGTTCACAATTTAAAAATTTTCACGCTTCTCAAAATTTATTCGCAGATTAAAAAAATGTTCACAATTTTATATTTTTGTTCGCAAATTTGAAATTTATTCATGTTTTAAAATTTGTTCACAATTTTAGAAAAAATTAAGATTTCAAAATTTGTTCAGAATTCGAAAAATGTTGGCAACATTATAATTTTGTTCACGAATTTGAAATTTGTTCAGGTTTCAAAAATTGTTTACAATTCGAAAAATGTTCGTTCGCAGTTTCAAAATTTGTTCTCAGATTTGGAAAATGTTCGACGTTTTATAATTTTGTTCCCGAATTTTAAATTTATTCATGTTTCAAAAAAATTTCACAACTCGAAAAATGTTTACGGTTTCAAAAATTGTTTGTAATTCAAAAAAAATCACAATTTTTGTTTGCGAATTTGAAATTTGTTCATGTTTCATAATTTGTTAACAATTTGAAAAAATTTGCGGTTTCAAAATTTATTCACATTTCAAAACGGTTTCATATTTTTTTTACCTTTATAAATTTTGTTCTGGGATTACAAAATTGTTCCCATATCAAACATTGTTCATGATTTTCGAAAATGTGGCAGTTTATGAAAAAATTGTTCACGGTATTCCAAAGTAGTTGCGTTTCACAAAACATTCAGTGTTTTTTTTTATGAAAAATGTGTTTGAAATTTCGAAAAAAAACGGATTTGTGCTCGGCAGTTTGTTCTGTGCTGTAATTTGAGCATTAAAGCTTGCTAGCTCCACTTGGTAGTAGCGCACTGACGCTAGGACGAGATCCTCGGTTCGATACCCGCTTGGCGCTTTTATTTTTGTGCTACAGTCTCAATCGGGTCTTTATTTTCGAGCTACAGTTCTCAATCGGGCCGGCCCAGGCGTAGACCCCCTGTGCGTGCGAGCGACAATCTGCTGCAGAGAGCGGCAGGTACAAGCTCCCGAGAGAAAGACGGAATAACGGGGCCAAGAAAGAGACAGGAGATGCTCATGGGCTCCGTGGACTAAATATTTGTGCTACAGTTCTCGATCGGGCCTTTATTTTGTGCTACAGTTCTCGATCGGGCCTTTGTTTTCGAGCTACAGTTCTCAATCGGGCCAGTCCAGGTGTAGACCCCCTGTGCGGGAATTTCCTATTGGACGCTCGTTGCGTCAAACAGCCGACCAAACGCACAGAGCCAACGATCGAGCGCTACCGTTGGGCCGGCCCATTTAACGTGTTCCCGTGTTTCCTGTTTTGGGAACCTTCTAGAGCTTCCCAGCCGGTTTTCTCTGGTTTTGGGAACCTTCTAGATGGTTCCCTAAACCGGTTTTTTTCTTTTCTGTTTATTTTTCTAATTTCTTCTTCTTCTTTTTTCGTTTTAGTTTTCTTGTTATTTTTTCAATGTTATTTTATCTTTTTAAACTAAGTACATATTCAGATTTGTTCTGAATTTTCGAAAAATGTTCTTGCTTTTAAAAAATGTTCTTTTTGAATTTTCGAATTTTCGAATGTTTTTTTGAATATTTTCATATTCAGAACATTTTCTTTTCTTTTATTTTATTTTTTGTTTTCTTTCTGTTTTCCTTTTCAAGTTAATTTCTCTTTTCAACACGTTTTCTTTCTTTAGTTTTTATTTTCATATGTGTTCTTATCTTCTTTTAAAAAAATATGTTCACAAATTCAAAAAATGTTCCCATTTTACAAAATTTGTTCACAAATTCAAAAAATGTTTCTGCTTTCAAATTTTTGTTCCGTATTTTTAGAAAATGTTCCTGTTTTTTCAAAATTTGTTCGAATTATTTTTGTTCATTATTAGTGAAATTTGAAAGTAATGGCATGGATTTCAAAAAATGCCTATTGTCAAAAATTGTTCACAAATTTCAAAAATTGTTCTTCTTTTTCAAATTTTTGTTCCTGTATTAGAAAATGTTCACATTTCAAATTTGTTTGGGATTTTCAAAATTGTTCTCCATTTTACAATTTGTTTGTTATTTTAAAAACTGTTCTCCGTTTCAAAATTTGTTAGGATTTTTAGAAAAGCACGTATGATTTGTTTGGATTTTTCAAAATTGTTCTCTGTTTCAAATTTTGTTCTCAAATTTTTGTTCCTGTATTCAAAAAATGTTCGTGCTTTTGCAAAACTGTTCTTGCTTCCAAATTTGATCGGGAATTTTGAAAATTGTTCTTCGTTTCAAAATTTGTTATCAAAATTCAAAAAATGTTCGTTTCAAATTTTTTCTGTTTGCTTTTTCTTTGTTCTTTTTCCTGTTTTTTTTCTTTTTCTTTCTTCGTTTTTCTGTTTCTTTATTTCATTTTTCAATTCCTTTTTCTTCTCTTTTTGTCTTCTTTTTGTTCACATATCAAATTATGTTTGGGAGTTTCAAAAAATCTTCCCATTTCAAATTCGCGCTTCCAAATTTGTTCTCCATTTCAAAATTTGTTTTCAACATTCAAAAATTGTTCACGCTTAAAAAAATTGTTCTCCATTTCAAAATTTGTTCTCAACATTGAAAAATTGTTCGTGCTTCCAAATTTGTTCTCCATTTCAATATTTGTTCTCAAGATTCAAAATTGTTCGTGCTTTCAAAAATTGTTCGAGATTCCAAATTTGTTCTCCATATCAAAATTTGTTCTCAACATTCAAAAATTGTTCGTGCTTTAAAAAATTGTTCGTGCTTCTAAATTTGTTCTCTGTTTCAAAATTTGTTCTTAAGATTTAGAAAATGTTTGTGCTTTAAAGAAATGTCACAAATTCCAAGAATATTTTGGAAAACTCAAAAGTTGTTTGTGTTTCCAAATTTTGTTTTGAAATTTGAAAAATTGTTCCTGTTCAGTTTTTTGGGTACTTTAGAAAATGTTTCCGTTCCAAAAAAATATGTTCGCGTCTCCAAAATTCGTTTGTGTGTTGAAAAAATGTTTGAGTTTTCTCAAAATGTTCAGAACTTTCAAAAATTGTTCGCATTTTAGAAAAAAGTTCCAGATTTCAAATTTTGTTCACCGTTTCTTCCTGTTTATGAAATATGTTTGGAATTACGAAATTTTTTCACGTTTTTTTAATTTGTTCGTGTTTTCAGAAAGAATGACAATCTCAAAACTGTTCATTATTTCAAAGAAATATAAGAAAAATCATACTTGTTTCAAATCTGCCGCTGCTTTCTGTTCGTTAGAGTTCGCGCTATACAAATTTTATAGCATTTCTTTTTCTTGGAATGTTTCTGTTCAAATTTATCAGAACTTTTCAAATAATGACCGGCATTTCAAAAAATGTTCTCATTTCCAAATTTTTGGTCACGTATTCAAAATTTGTTCATGTTTCAATTTTGTTGGGATTTTTGAATTGTTCTCCATTTCAAAATTTGTTCTAACAATTCCAAATAAATTCGTGATTTAAAAAATTGTTCCTCTTTTAAAATTTCGCTCATAAATTCAAAAAATGTTCATGTTTACGAAAAAGCTCAGAATATTAAAAACTGTCCCTGTTTTCAAATGATGTTCGTGTTTCCAAAAAATGTTCGGGAATTGCAAAATATGTTTGAGAATTACGAGAAATGTTCAGCAATTCAAAACAGTTCCCATTATCAAATTTTGTTCTCAAATTCAATATATATTCTAGTTTTTGGAAATATTCTGGAATTAAATTTTTTTTACACTGTTCAAAAATTGTTCCCAGTATTAAAAAATTGTTTCTCAAATTTCAATAAATGTTTGGGTTTTCATCAAATATCCTGGAATTTCAAAATGTTTTCTGTTGAAACATGTTCACGTTTCTATTTTATTTTTTCAAAATTTGAAAAAAATTCGAGTTGTTCAAGAAATTATTAGATTTTCAAACATTGTTTGTTTTTACAGAGAATCAGAATTTCCAGATAAAGTTCCAAAAAATTCAAAACAGCTGTCCGAGTAGTTCTTATGCATCTACGCTCCCATTTGTACACTAACATTTTTGGTTCCACTGGTTAGCTGCTCAGGTACACGAGATGGAGGTCGTATGTTCGAATCCTACTCGACACCCTTTTCACGCTTTGTTCTTTTTCCATCATAGCTGCTCTGCTACAGCGCCCACTATTGGGCTGGCCCAGTCACGGGCCCCCTTGTGCGTGCGAGCGACAACCTGCCGCAGAGAGCGGCAGGTAGGAGCTCCCGAGAGAAAGACGGAAGAACGGGGCCAAGAGAGAGAGGAGATGCTCGTGTGCTCATGGGCTTCGTGGACTAAATATTTGTGCGCGAAACTGGCCAAGTAACCAGAGCCCACCGAAATGGCTTCTGGAGTAGCTGCCCTCGGCCCAGTTAGCGCTAAGCAACGATCTAACGACCAGAAACGCTTCAAACATACGATCTGACAGCAAAAATTGCAAGTGCCTGAGAGAGCTCGGTTTAGACTCAGTTTTACTGTCCTTAATTGGGCAGGATTGCTTAAAGAGGACGACAAGACGGAGTTCCAGACTAGGGTGAAGAGGTTGGCTCACGCGGCAGCTGCTCTGGCGGACAGATCTTACCCTCGTGGCAGGCTTCTCCTGGGAGATATGTTACGCAATTCCGGGTCCGCTATCACCAGCGTTTCCGACCCACATGTGTCAACCAGGCCCAACCGGAGAGCAACACCGACTTATGACAGGCCTTGGGCCCTCTCCTCCCAAAAGACTAGCCTGTTAGGAGGGGACATCGCCGCCCTTATAAGTCGTGTTATGTCTCCCCCCACAACCGATGTGGGATTAAACCCAACAATCTCCTCCTCACACATCGGTCATTCATGGGCCCGCTAACACCAGCGTTTCCAGCCCACCAATCATGACCGATCACCCATGAGTCTACCGAGATACATTCCGGGCACCTGGGCTCTGATACCAATTGTTACGCAATCCCGGGTCCGCTATCACCAGCGTTTCCGACCCACATGTGTCAACCAGGCCCAACCGGAGAGCAACACCGACTTATTACAGGCCTTGGGCCCTCTCGCCCCAAAAGACTAGCCTGTTAGGAGGGGACATCCCCGCCCTTATAAGTCGTGTTATGTCTCCCCCCACAACCGATGTGGGATTAAACCCAACAAGATAGAGACGGGATTCAGATCGACTAGCTGGTGGTCGTATCTAGTTTTAGCCTTGTTCCATTGGGGTTTGATGCCCGCTGGACTAGTATGAGGTTTTTGGTATCGTTTTGCTTGGCTTCTGTATGCCAGTAGTTTCATCCTTTGAACTTAGGTTAGGGAGTGTCTTAGATGAAAGTCTCGTCAGGTTTTCGCCCCATGGCAGATGATCCGTTCCAAGGTCGTCCTGTGGTGGGTTTCCTGACGATGCGCCAACTCGCTCCCCCCTTTTAGTCTCCTTCGGCTCGCAGTTGTTTTTCATTATTCTGGTTTCCTTGGCTAGTGGTCGACTAAGACTTAAAACAGACTGATGTATTTCCGTTGATTGCAAAATTAATGGAAAGGTGTGTGAGCCCGGTTGAAAAAAAAAGGCACATCAGCACTGCATTACACAGGCTTCAGTATATGGCTGTTAAGAGCGCACTACATTAAGCGTTTAAATCAACAGACGAGCCTATATGTTTTGGTCACTACATTTCTAGCACAGCAAATGCCCTGTCCTGGCACCTCCCAAAATCCTATTTTCATACATGAAGCACAAGCTTATACGAAATAACAAAAATGGGCTAAACACGCATACACTAGCATGTTCTACTTCATTTGTTGGCACTAACGCCATTTCTCTCTGGTTAACATATCCAAAGTTCTACTGAACCATTAGCTACAGCAAACATAAACAAACAATTTGCTCAAAGGTAGGGCTCTGACAAAATACTGAATGCAGAATGTTAAATACAGATCACACCAGTAACCAGTCTGATTGAACCTTTTAGTACATTAGCATGTTCGCAATATGCACTAAGATTTAGGATAATCATAATAACTGACTGTTATGGACAAGGAGGCCAATTACAGTATAATTTAGCCCCATGGAACTAATACATGTCCAGAACAACATCCAGTGCTAGGTAACATTGTTCTTTGGAAATGACATTATGATTAATCTGTAGGTTTATCAGGCATTGGTCCGACCTGAAAATCCAGCAAGCAGGAGCAGAAGCATTAGGAAATTGAGCGGCATGATTGAAGCAGATTCCAAAGTACAAACAAAAATTTTCAGCTGAAAGAAGAGTCGGTTCTTGGGGCGAAGCACAGGGGTGGTTTGAAGGTAAAGCTACTGCCCATCTGCATCTGCTAATGGCTCCGAGAAGAGAGGAACATAGGGTAAAAACTGTTGTGCATTGTCTTTGTCAAGATTAAGGATATGGCCAATTTTCTGTTGCTACATATCGAATTATACCAAGGTATCATGTCCACATGAAAGCAGGAAAATCGTACTGCAATCTGGATGAATCCCAAGCAACTTATACTTCTGCCCCGTCATGCTCATAAGCTTATCGAAGCTGGCAGTATGCTTAGTTGCTTATGGACAAATTCTTAACTATCACGATCCTTGAGGCACAAGAGTGATATCTCAGAAACCAGGATATTGTAACTATCATTGATAGAAGCTATAGCATAGTGTAGGCACCCCTGCGACGATCCAATTGTAGCAAATCTTCGAGGGTTCGACACGCAGATGGTTTTCCACAGTGTCCCCTCCATGTCCACCCCCACTAGCACATAATCGTTGCTGACGTACAGGTTGCCCCATAGGTACATCATACCGGCAACAAAAACACATTCAGTCGCACAGAACAGCTTAACTTTCACAACCGTCCCGCTGTTCCTATGACTCCAGGCTCCTGTCTTCGACGAGTAGATGTCCACTCCTGTGGTGCGAGTTCCCATATAGCTATCAGCCAGCTCGAAATAAAGAACATGGAAATGGGATGAGACCGCCGGATCGAAAGCCAGGCCTTCGGTATGGCAATTTCTGCCCTCCGGCGCCTGTAGATTTGTGGGCAGTGGGGTCAGCTCCACCCACATCCTGGTGGCAGGATTGCACACGGCAAAATGGGTATCATCGTTGTGGTCGTAGCGGCGGTAGAGAAGGAGGCCATTGCAGGCGTCCACCCGGCCCATGTCTCTGTACTTGCAAGGTGGCAAGCAAGGGTCGAACGGGGCGGCGCCGTCAGTGGAGACGCTGGCGAAGTGTCGGGGGCAGTGCCTGCCTGTGTTGTAGTCGTAGGTCATTTAGATGAAGCCGGCGGGAACGGCGATGAGGTCGCGCTAGGGCTTGAAGATGCACTTGAAGCGGTGGACGGATCTGGCGGGGAGACGGGAGGGGATCTCCAGGATGAGGTCGTCGGTCAACAGGCGGGTCACCTCCGCCTCCGTCGCCCCTGGATGGGTGTCCAGCCTCGAGTTGGCATTCCTCTCCTTCTCCTCCTCCATGGAGCTGAAACTGGAGTGCATAGGCAGGGGACAGGGTCAGGGGAGCGGTCAGGTCGGTTCGGTCTGCTAATTGGGAGAAGAAATCATCTATCTGTTGTTGGGTAAGGGCATCTCCAGCCGTTGGCCTTCCCAGGAGGCATTTTTCTCGCCTCCTGGGGGGCTGCCGGCGAAAATTTTACTCCGGGGCTCAAATCTCTTCCAGTCGTTGCCTCCCCCACCCCACCCACCCCCTCCTCCACAGGCAGACCGCCCTCCCGTGGCCGCGCTCGCTCCCGCCCGTGGCCTGGCCGCGGTAGACCTGCTGCTCAGGATCCCGCTCCTTCCTGACGACGGCGTCGCCGAGGCACCACGTGAGGACGGCTCCAGCGCGACGCACGCGCCCGGAGAGGACGCGCAGACCGGCGCGGCGTCCACGGGGCCCTCGAAGCCGTTGCCGGACGCGTCGTACACCGTGAGGTTCACGGCGCCGGGGAGCACCGGGTGGCAGCCATTGAACGCGTTGTACGACACGTTGAACATGCGCGCCGCCGGGAGCTCGAGCTCGGCCCGATCGCGCTGGCAAGCGTGTTGGAGCTGACGTCGAGCACCTCGAGGCGACGCAGCCGGAGGAGGCCGGGCAGGAGCGTGCCCCGTAGCGTGTTGCCGGAGAGGTTGAGCACGCGGAGCGCCGTCAGCCCGGCAAGCGAGGGCAGCACCACCCGGACGACGCCCGCGCGGCCGCAGACCACGCCTGGCCACGCGCAGTAGCCGTCCTCATCGTCATTAACGACAGCCGGCCATCCATCCACCAGAGCATCAAGACCGACCGAGAACCCTCACAACGCGGCAAGGTCGCCTTCCCCGCACTGCGGCGTGGGCTGCGCCGCGATGCCTCGACACCGCGACAGCAGCACGACCACCGGCAGCAGCAGCGCCGCCACCGCCACCAGTATACCCATCCTGCGCCGTGCCTTGCCTCCCTCGCCGTCCTGCCCTCGCCGTCCTGCGCCATACGTCCTGCACCTCCGCAGGAACGCCTCGCGCGCGGGAGTCCGCCGTCAAGGTGCCTCACGTCGGCGGGGCCGTCAAGGTGCCTCGCAGCAAGACGTAGGGCTTGGCCGGGGAGAGAGACAAAAGTGGACGGGGAGAGGGGAGGTGGGGCGGAGAAAGCGACAGGGGAGAGAGAGAGATGTGGGGACAGAGGCCGACGTGTGGGGCTTTCGCATGCAAAAGGTAGTGCCGGCGCCCCCGGCTGACCCCCAGCTTTGTGGGTTTCTCTTGCCAGCGCCGGCCGTAGTTTTAGCTAATACCGGCGAAAAACGAGCCCGTGGGGGCGTGACTGGGACCGTTTTTTATTGCTGGCGCTGAAAAAATGCTCCTGGGGGGCTTCCTCGGGAGCCTAGTGGAGATGCCCTAACAGCGTCGGTTGATGAGAACGCCGGCGGCGACACTTGGACGAGACCACAAAATTTCACAAGTCTAGATTACGCTAGCGTTAAAATTTCCAGTTTGAGATTTTTTTCACCCGAGGCCGAGATGGCCAAATTTCAGCCGAAAGTGGACCAAAATTGGACTGAAATTTGACCAAAATTTGCCAAATTTTCTAATTTCGTCCGTAAAATAGATTTCGCCTCAGGCCGAGGTGGCCAAAATTCGGTGGAAATTTGTTTTTGTCGCCAAAATTTAAAGACACGTTATGCCAAGACCACGAAATTTTCATGGCAGCACTACTTTGATAAGTAGTAGAACCTTGGGAATTTATTTTAGTGTGTGGGTCACTAGTAGAAAAAGATTTAATAGTCCCGGTTCGTAAGGGCCTTTAGTCCCGGTTCATGAACCGGGACTAATGGATGGTTACTAATACCTCCACCCATTAGTCCCGGTTCAAACACGAACCGGGACCAATGTGCCTCCACGTGGCCTCTGCCCCGAGCCCAGTCAGGGGGCCTTTGGTCCCGGTTGGTGACTCCAACCGGGACCAAAAGTCCATGTTTTTTTAGAAAGGTGGCTGCTTTAGGGGTTTTGGGGGTTATTTTTAGGTTGTTATTAGCTACCTAATAAAGAGAAGTGTCCTCTCTTATATCTTCGTCCTTGGTTTACCAACGCTGCTGCTATATATGTTCATTTCACCCGCTGATATAATAACTCATGCATGCTTTCGCATCATACATCATCATATATAATAACAAGTCCTACTAATCATGCATCATCATACAACTTCTACTCGTTATTAATAATAAGTCATACGATGCATCCTCATAGTCATCGAACCCAACCCTACATAATTGTTCTTAGCACATGATCAGGTAGGGCTAAACACCCTTAAGGTAAAATAGCATAAAATAAATATAGACCCTGACTCTCCATTATGAAGAATGGAGATCATCCTGTCTCCAATTCTTGCACTTCGCCTTCTTTTGCTTGCAAGAAGCTCCTTACGACTGTCCATACATTTTTTCCATTCTTTGATCGTCATGTCTTCACTTCTTTTAGAAATCCGGTATGGACAATTGAGATTTGTAGGACGACCTGGTTGTATGTTCAAAACATCAAGACGACCGTGCGTATACATCAGATGAGGCACACAATCATTCGGGATTATCTGTTGAAAAACATAGTAATAACTTCGTAGTTAGCAATGATGTACTAGTTTTAGAAGTGTGCAAAAAGATGCACGGATGTCGTAATAGTAAAAAATCTTACCAGGGTATCTCCATGGTAGTTACCGTAGTTCAACACGTGCACTAGTGGCACGTATTGACCATAATGTTGAGGAGTTTGATTGTAGATATTGTAATTCTCAAGATCAGTACAAAATGCGACCAGATGATTTTTCTCCTGATAAGTTAATTCGGAGCCTTCGGTGTAGTAGGTTCTGTCTACCATCTTCCACATATTCTTTGAACAATGAAAATAAGCTGTCAATGGTAATAAGTTGTCAACTATTTTGAAATAAACAATATAAATTACTTAATAACTATGTTAAGCTCACATGGGGGAAGAATTGGAGGTGTATCCACAAGGACGCAAATCGAATGTCTCTCTTGCTCGATTGTAGGATCTCCAAGATCCATGGTGACAAGCATACCCTCATCAAAACCATACATCTTGCAAAGTGCTTCCCAATTTTTGCAACCAAATGGGTTACACTCTGAGCATTGTACAACTTTACTTGAAAATCCACACCATGATGGGTACTTAGGATAATTTATTTGGTTTCCATACTTTCATGGTCTTCAAAACCCATCCTCTCCAAGACATAGCGTCTTGCAAAGCATGGGATAAGCTAGTCGAATTGGAAAAGATGAAAAATACACGTTAAAATAGTTGAAGTCGTGCTTAATTACGAAACAAACTATTGTCGTCGTTGCTACCGTATGAACGTCGAAGGTCTCCTCGAGCTTAATGCTGAAGCGCCGATCTTCATCCAGCTCAATGAACCTGTTGCACATACCTCGGTCATCGTGGCACCAGTCGCACTCCCCCGGACGGTTTTCGTCGTCCGAGTACGACATTTCCGGCCTATGTTCATAATTCAAATATTAAACTAGATCATTATTATTAATCACGGGTTGACTATCGGTGATGTACGTAGCTCCTCCTTTCATTCCCGAGTGCATTATTACACCAAATTGTCTAGCACACGGGAATGAAGGAGAACCTATCCAATATGAGCATTCAATAAGCAAAACCAAATCATAAAATAAGCAAGACCAAATCATACAATAAAGTATTATTCAAATTAGCATGCATTCAATAATTATAAGCTAAAGTACATCATCTCTTGGTGTCCGTACATCATCGAATATTATCACTAATATAGCATCACTAATACAACTAGAACCGTAGCACCCGACGGGTATCGTCGCGGGCGGTGGACACCCAAAGATAAGGGACCATCACAGGATCATAGCTCCAGTGAGATCCCTGAAGAACCTGCCAGGTATTGTCGAACCTGCCCTCCAATGCAACCATGTAGCGACGGACGTGCTCGTCCTCCTCGCTCACACGGTGACGTACCACCTCCGTGGTGTCCGGAAGCCTCAGCACCGTCACTGGCCCACGCGACCGCCATCGAACAAGGATCGGGTCAACAACGGGCTGCCTCCTCACCAACCTACGTCCCCCGGAAGGTAGCACCTCCCGATACCAGCCCGGCGGAGCCCAGTCCCGAACATGGCCCTGATCAAGCAGGCCGCCACCGCCGAGTCAACGACGACGAGGATGCGGGATAGGCATCGCCGACGTCGATGCGGGAACTACTTCTATATATAGTTAAATAAAGTAGTTTTATTAATTAAATCAACTATCTAGTTCAACTACTAAGCACTTCTAAATAAAGTAGCACATACTACAAACTACTTATATATATAGTAAAGTAGCACTTACTAGCTAGTTCAACTATATATGAAGCACTTACTATAAATAAATAAAGTAGCACTTACTATAAATAAACTAGTATTTTTCTTACTAATCTAACAAAAAAATCTATGAACTACAAAAAAATCTTTAAAATTCTATGAACAAAATTAATTACACAATCTAAATATCACCAAAAAAATCTATTAACAATAATATCACCAAACATGCATATATTCAACAATAATATTACCAAAAAAATGTATTAACAGAAAAAAATCTAACACAATATGAACAAATTAATTACACAATCTAAATTAACATACTATGAACTACATATCTAAATTACTACACATCTAATCTAACAAAAAAAATCTATGAACTAC
>NC_057803.1:735915026-735915914 GCF_018294505.1 Triticum aestivum | reverse complement strand
GAGCGTGGCGGCGACGGGGTCGGGGCGTGGCGGCGAGGGCGTCGGGGCGTGGCGGCGACGGCGCGGTGGCGGCAGGGGACGGCGCACGGCGTCGAAGTGGGGATGCGGTTCTGAAATTTTCCTAAGTGCTACTTATATAGCAAAGGCTTTGGTCCCGGTTCGTGACACAAACCGGGACCAATGCCCCCTTTAGTCCCGGTTGGTGGCACCAACCGGGACCAAAGGCCTCTTTTCAGCAGCCCAAAGGGCGGGAAACAAAGACCTTTGGTCCCGGTTGGTGCCACCACCCGGGACTAAAGAAGGGAATTGGTCCCGGTTGGTGCCTCCAACCGGGACTAAAGAAGGGAATTGGTCCCGGTTGGTGCCACCAACCGGTACCAATGGACCCATCTAAATAATTACTTATTTATTTTCTGCAGCTGTTTTTTAGTTGATTCTTTCTGCAGATGTTTTTTTAGTCCCACCTCGCCAAGCGAGAGGCACTCGCAGCTGCTTATAAGCCCTGAGTGCAGAGACGATGAAGAAGAGGCTCAATGCTGTTTATAAGCACTCTCACCTGCATGTTGGTTCGCTTCAAGCCTTGATGAATAGGGTCGACTGCATGGAGCTATGTGCAGTGCAGTTTACACTATTCCAAAAGGTTTGAAGCGAATTAACTGGCATTGCGCCTCTTTTTTATTTTTAATGAGTTATTACCACACAGAAATAAATAGAGAAAAATAAATATAGCAGAAAAAAAAACTATATAAAAAACTACTCAGAAATAAATAGAAGAAAAAATAATTGTGATTAACTTTACTAAAATCTTTTTTATTTTTAATGACTTATTACAACTCAGAAATAAATAGAAAAAAATAAATATAGCAGAAAAGAAAAAAAACTATATAA
>NC_057803.1:735914011-735915016 GCF_018294505.1 Triticum aestivum | reverse complement strand
TTTTAATGTTTTGAACAGAATTCTAATAACTTATTTATTTTCTTTTATGATAATTCTTTTTGCTATTAAAGTTTGTAACAAAATTCTATATAATTTTAGTTTCAATAATACTAGAGGTTTATAAAAGCTTTTTAGTTGATTCCTTCAGTACCAGTTCTAAGGCTGTTACAAAGGCATTTTATTTGGTACAGGTTTTAAGCCTGGTGCCCCACGAGCACCTTTTAGTACCGGTTCGTGGCATGAACCGGTAAAAGAGTTTTTTAGTTGATTCTTTTTGTAGCTGTTTTTTAGTCCCACCTCGCCAAGCGAGAGGCACTCGCAGCGGTTTATAAGCCCTGAGTGCAGAGACAATGAAGAAGAGACTCGATGCTAACCTGCATGTTGCTTAGCTTCAAGCCTTGAGGAATAGGGTAGACTGCACGGAGCTATGTGCAGTGCAGTTTACACTATTTCGAAAGGCTTGAAGCTAATTAACGAGCATTGCGCCTCTTTTTTATTTTTAATGACTTATTACAACTCAGAAATAAATAGAAAAAAATAAATATAGCAGAAAAGAAAAAAACTATATAAAAAACTACTCAAAAATAAATAGAAGAAAAAATAGTTGTGATTAACTTTACTAAAATAATGAGCATAGATGCGCTTATAGAGAGAATTCAACCTAAATTCATAATAAATTTCTACTAACTTTGGAGAAATTCAGTATGAATTTATGTCAAATTCCCTGTATAAGGGCATCTATTTTCACTTTGAGAGGAGCTCAACAAGGCAGAGAGGGAGGGGCTTATAAACCGGTGTGAGCGCCCTTCGGTTGGCGAGGTGGGACTAAACTCTGACCGCAACAAGGACCAACCCTTTAGTCCCGGTTGGTGGCATGAACTAGGACTAAAGGGTAGCCTTTGGTCCCGATTCATGCCACCAACCGGGACCAATGGTGGTGGGCCAGGAGCGAGGCCCATTGGTCCCGGTTCGTCCCACCAACCGGGACCAAAAGGTCCAGACGAA
>NC_057803.1:735902277-735914001 GCF_018294505.1 Triticum aestivum | reverse complement strand
ATAGCAGAAAAGAAAAAAAACTATATAAAAAACTACTCAGAAATAAATAGAAGAAAAAATAGTTGTGATTAACTTTACTAAAAAATGAGCATAGATGCGCTTATAGAGAAAATGAAACCTAAATTCATAATAAATTTCTACTAACTTCAGAGAAATTCAATATGAATTTAGGTCAAATTCCCTGTATAAGGGCATCTATTTTCATTTTGAGAGGAGCTCAACAAGGCAGAGAGGGAGCGGCTTATAAACCGGTGTGAGTCCCCTTCGGTTGGCGAGGTGGGACTAAACTCTGGCCGTAACGAGGACCAACCATTTAGTCCCGGTTGATGGTACGAACCGGGACTAATGGGCTGCCATTGGTCCCGGTTCATCCCATCAACCGGGACCAATAGTGGTGGGCCAGGAGTGAGGACCATTGGTCCCGGTTCGTCCCGCCAACCGGGACCAAAAGGTCCATACGAACCGGGACCAATGGCCCACGTGGCCCGGCCGGCCCCCGGGGCTCACGAATCCGGTCCAATGCCCCCATTGGTCCCGGTTCTGGTTGAACCGAGACTAATGGGCTGACCTGGCCTGGACCATTGTCCCCTTTTCTACTAGTGGGTTGAGACTTAACCAAATCTTAGTGATGTAAAATACATCACACAATGTACTAAATGTAAAATTTACGTCATTAAGTTTTTTACATGACTGAAAACACCCAACTGCAACAAATGACGTGAAAATACATTAGCCGCGCGGCTGCCACTCCAATGAGGCCGACAATGTGGCTTTCACCGGGTGCAGTTGCTGATAGGGAATGAAGTATGAAAATAAAAAAAATCCTATGGAACACCCATGATCCAATCTAGGATATGCATAGGTACGAGAGGGGATTGTGTCTAAATATCCTTGTAAACCGAAAGCGGAAGCGTATATAACGCGGTTAATGTAGTCGTACTTTTCGCGGTCCAATCACGATCCAAACCGATCTAGCACCGAACGAACGGCACCTCCGAGTTTAGCACGCGTACGGCTCGGCAACGTGCTCTCCTTCTTGATCCAGCAAGCAAGGGGGAGGTGGTAGATATGATTGGAACCAGCCCAATGGTGAGGTAGTGGTAGCACAATTTCAGAAGGGCTTCCCTCTAAGCGCGTACCGGAGGGACATGGGAGGAATTGGGAGCGGGAACGAGCTAGGGTGAATGGGTGGCTGCCCCCATGCGCCTCTCCCATCTATATATAGGCTAGGGGCAGGGGAGGGCATCCAAAACCCATCTAGGGCCGGCCACAAAGTTGAAATCCCTTTAAACTTGGAGATAACATCTTATCTCTAGATTCCAACAACATATGCGTCGGGGAAAGGGACGACCAGCCTATGTGGGTTGTGCCCCAACCCCTCGGTCCATATGGGCCCTTCTAGGTCGTTGGGCCCCACGGTGGAACCCCATGAACCTTCTAGATCCTTCCCTGTACAATACCAAAAAAACCGAACTTTTTCCGGAACCCAAAATATGACTTCCCATATATAAATCTTTACCTCCGGACTATTCCGGGGCACCTCGTAATTTCCCGGATCCCATCCGGGGCTTCGAACAACCTTCAGACTTTTAACTATTATGATCTCAATACTACCCTAGCGACATCATACGTTAAGCATGTGACCCTGTGGGTTTGAGAACTATGCAGACATGACCGAGACTCCTCTCCGGACAATAATAAACAGCGGAACCTGGATGCCTATATTGGTTCCTACATATTCTACCAAGATCTTCATCGGTTGAACCACGATGTCAAGGATTAAGTCAATCCCGTATTCAATTCCCTTTGTCCGGCGATATGTTACTTGCCCGAGATTCGATCGTCAGTATCTCCATACCTAATTCAATCTCGTTACTGGCAAGTCTCTTTACTCATTCCGTAATACAAGATACCGTGGCTAAACCCATTAGTCACATGAAGCTTCTTATGATGTTGTATTACCGAGAGGGCCGAGAGATATCTCTCGGTCACACAGAGTGACAAATCTCAGTCTCGATCCATGCAACTCAACAGACACCATCGGAGATACCTGTAGAGCACCATTATGATCACCCAGTTACGAAGTGACATTTGATAGCACATAAGACATTCCATTGGTACCCGGGAGTAACATGATCTCATGGTCGAAGGAACATATACTTAACATGAAGAAAGCTATAGCAAATAACTAAACGATCTGATGTTAAGCTTAAGGTCGGGTCTCCTAATGTTGTGATCCCGTTATCAAATGACAACTCATGTCTATGGTCAGGAAACCATAACCTTCTCTGATCAATGAGCTAGTCTAGTAGAGGCTTACTAGGGACATATTGTAGTTTATGTGTTCACACATGTATTTAAGTTCTCGGCCAATACAATTATAGCATTAATAATAAACATTTGTCATGAACGGGACATATGATAATAACGAAATTATCATTGCCTCTTCAATTTTTTTTGTTAAATCTCAGTCAATGCTAAATTGGTTCTCAATGTAAGATCTTACAAATATAGCATTGATTGAGATTTAGCAATATTCTTTATTTTGATTTTATTTTAGTTGAGAAACTACTTTGGAGGGCTTGCTTATTCTTTTTTCCATACAATAGGGGGATAGATGGCGAAAGTCCTCTTCTAATCCCAAGCTCAAATGAGCTCAGGATGAACGTTAAACCAAACAAATGAAACCAAATTCAAAAAATTCTAAATGTTTTGTTGTGGCAAACTTTGAGAAATGTTTTGTATGCTTGCCAAATTACATCAGAAAAAGCCATTCCTGCAAGTGATGAAAAAAAATCAGCACTCCATACAGTAGCACTTTGTTGCCATGAATTCAACGAATATCCTTTCAAGATACATTTTTGCAAGCACATACAACATGTTTCAAAGTTTATTAAAAAAACTCGGAATTTCTTTGATATTTTAATATATTTTTTATTTTACTGTTCTAGAGGGAGCATTTGAGCTCGCGATCATATACTTCACGTCCAATGGATGGTCCATTCTGCACATGACAGTTGGCTAGGGATTTGAAGGTACCTACTAAGGCGAGGCAATTCTTCCATCAGAAGGAGCCTTTACTAGAGCCAATAGTGCTCCATGTTTTCTTCTTTCCAGAATTAGGGTGCTTAATATATGTATGTACTTATGGTGGCTTTAATCTAGCAAACTAGCAGGGGCATTTCGTTGTTTATACGATGATACACTGTGCATTGTAGCAAATCTATTAAATATCAAATCATATGTGTGCAAACTAGTAAAATCAGGAGCATTTTTTGTCAACAATTATTATAAGTGAATTCACAAATTTTTTTTTACTATAAGTGTTGGCATGTCACTATATAGTACATACCCCCACATATAAAACGGACTACTGAACCCACTATAACATGTAAGATACATGCGACTCAGAAAAAACAGCTAAAGCAACATGTCAATTGGTTGGTGACAACCTAATACCTTATATACTCTAGAATTATCTATTTACTTATACTCAATAATAAACTTATCAATGTATTTTTAGGATGAATGCCATACATTAGAGATCTCACCACTATATTTAAGGGTACACAAACATATACACACACTATATCCATGCACCTTTAATAATTTAATTAGTGAAGACATGCGATTTTACTATTTTTTCTTGCATGTAAGAGAATTGGTCTAGAAATGTTTGGCTTGAAAAAAACAAGTAGCTTTCATTACAAAATACAGTTCTCCCTTACCCAACAAGTGTACATTTCATTTACATATATTTAAATGTAATAACACAAATTATCATTCTCATATTTAGAAACATTGTTAAGTGGTTAATTATACCGCTAAAGATATAAATATATTAGTTAGTCTCAAATTTTGGTACATATACATAAGTATAAATGTTTTGTATAAAACGTGTTTGGACCTGACCTGTTTCAAGAAATCAAATGTATTATTATTTTTAAGCACATAAACAGAATAGGTCTCAAACTCAGCATGTAAATTGGCGTGTTAATCTTAATAGTTTTCCAAGCATACTCTTTATTAGCCTATGTGGTGAAGTTTTCAATTTCTCAGATTTGATTGGAGTCATGACTAGCCATTAGGTAACCCCGCCTCCGAAGCGGTTAATGAATATATTCAATGGGTGATGATGATAGTGGGACGAAAAAAAGATGTAGCTCTTAGATGGGTGTGTACTAATAT
This sequence comes from Triticum aestivum, assembly GCF_018294505.1. NCBI lineage: Eukaryota > Viridiplantae > Streptophyta > Magnoliopsida > Poales > Poaceae > Triticum > Triticum aestivum. The sequence continues at coordinate 735,909,813 of NC_057803.1, read as the reverse complement.
TTATGATTGGTGATATGTAATGGGAGGGATACCAACTCACATTTTTGTATCCCCATTTCGTATCCCGCGGAATCCGGGATTCCCCGCGGGCAATCGCGCCTGAGATCTCGCACTCCCACATGACACTCGACGCATGAGGCCACCAGTTCAATCGACAACTTTCTGAATGGATCAAGGCAACCGAGTCGACTCCGAAGTACTAACGCAGGCGTTCAGTCTAGCAGGAAACACTCGCGGAGATACAAAGGCACAGGATAGGTCCAACATTGTCTTACTTTCCTCTCACACCTTAATCCATTCGGGGGCTACTGACGAGGATACAGACCCGGGGTAGGGTAATAGGCTCGACCTATACGTCCTACCCAAGGTCACTACCCTGGAAGATGGAAAGACCAAGAGTCAACCGAAGAGCACCAGTCTCATACGTCGAGTGCAATCCACTCGACGGTCACACCACTCGACGGTCGCTACCTATCGTCACTCGACCACAAGGAAGGTCACTCGACCGTATCGAAGACCAGTAGTCGGAAGATTACGCAACGGCCAGATATTTACTCCTTAGTCTTCATGAGCATTAAGACTACTTAATGCTGGCGTTACCAGTAACGCCCCTTACTTTATGTACATTAGTTCCCTTGTAACGGAGTGGGGCTGGGGTCCTGGCGCACTCTATATAAGTCACCCCCCTCCTCTGGCACAAGGGTTCGCACCCTCTATAATACAACACACATAATCCAATCGACCGCCTCCGGGCACCGAGACGTAGGGCTATTACTTCCTCCGAGAAGGGCCTGAACTCGTAAACCTCGTGTGTACATCTTCGCCATAGCTAAGATCTTGCCTCTCCATTCCTACCACCCTTTCTACTGTCAGTCGTAGAACCACGACAGTTGGCGCCCACCTTGGGGCAGGTGTATTAGCGACATATTGGTGAAGTGGCAAGTTTTTCCAATCCCCATCATGGTTTCCGGCGGCGAGATGGTTCAGGGCCACGAGATCCGTCTCGGCGCGCTCGTTTTCATCGTCGATGACTCGATGTGGCTTCAGGAAGCTCCGCTCGACGCTGAGGCATTCCCCGTCCGAGGGGCGACGCACTTTCGCGCGTGTGTTCGCGGCGTCCTTCTCCGGCAGCCGTCGACTCAGTATCAGTCGGCTCCGGTGGTGTTTTCTCTCCCCGCTGTTCGCCGTCGCAAGCGGTCCGGTCGATCGCGGCTTCAGCGCTGGGTGAAGCATGTGGTGGCTCGGCGCTCGACCACCCATCAAGTCGCGGCAATCGAGCCCAACGAAACCCTCTACGGCCTGTTCGATCTGTCGACTGGCTCCATGGAGACTGCATCCGAGTGCGATAGCAGCGATCCCGCGGCCGAAGTCCTGATGGTCGATGGTCCTCACAGCCCGCCCGGGTTCCGCCGCGAGGGCGACGGAGACGGAGGCGGTAATCCATCGCACGTCCATGAGGAATACTGACCCGAGCCCCTCTCATCGCAGCAGAGGGAAGAACTTCATCGCCGCAACATGGATGCACTCCATACGCCCATCGTTGGAGAAACCCCCCAGGCTCGGGCCTTGGAGGAGGTGCGCCTAGCCAACTTGGCTGAGCGCACTCGACAGGATAACCTTCAGCGCGCTCTCGACGAGCGGGTCCATGAATCCAGTCGACGACAACTTTTCCCACCTCCACCTAAGGTATACCGCACTCCGATTCAGAATCTCACAGCTGTGGCCCGAATAGCAGAGTCAATCCAGCCTTCCCAGTCGGAAGCTGGCAGAGGGCTGATGCAGATCCGGGCGCTGCTCAGGGCAGCAGGAGAGCAGAATAGATCAGTATCTCAGTCGCAGAATAGGATTCATAACAGATCCATTGCAGCAGACACAGTTCAGTCGCCTCACAGCCCAAGATCGCCTCCGCGGCGTGAAGGCCATGGGCAGTATAATCATCCACTCGACCGTGACAATCGTCGTCGGGGACCCACGCCTCCTCCCAGGAGTGCATCATATGTGCCTCAGCGGAACGATGATAGGCGCCGTCACAGTGGTGAGCGCCGGAATTCAGTCGATCCAAGGGAACCGGGCTTCGACGCGAGGTCTATCCTCGTTCAAGGCCTGGTCGACCGGAACAGAGCACACAGAGAAGACCCTGGCAGAGATCGTCCAAGTGGCAGCCGAGTGCATGTTTCTGGTCCCGAGTGTTTTAGCAGAGCCATCAGGGCAGTAGTGATACCTCCCAACTTCAGGCTGGCATCCGGGGTCAGTAAGTTCACTGGTGAATCCAAGCCTGAAACTTGGCTTGAAGATTACCGAGTGGCTGTGCAGATTGGGGGCGGTAACAACGAGATAGCGATGAAGCATCTCCCGCTCATGTTGGAAGGGTCAGCCCGAGCATGGCTAACTCAGTTGGCTCCGGGCAGTATTCACAGCTGGGAAGAGCTATCCCGAGTGTTCGTGAGAACTTTCGAGGGCACCTGCAAGTGACCTGGAGGATTTCCTGAGCTGCAGCACTGCGTGCAGAAGCTGAATGAGACTTTGAGGGAGTTCATCCAGAGATGGTCCACTCTGCATCACACCGTCAAAAATGTTTCAGAGCATCAAGCTGTGTGCGCCTTCAAGGAAGGCGTAAAATACAGAGAGTTGGTCTTCAAATTCGGTCGGACTGGGGATATGACTCTGGCTCGAATGATGGAGATAGCCACCCGGTACGCTAACGGGGAAGAAGAGGACCGACTCCGTAGCGGGAAGAGCAAACCAGTCGGCCAAGAGACCGGTGGAGGTAACTCCAGTCGGAAGCAGAAGCGCAAGGCCGAGCCGGCGGCGCCCGGAGAGATTGCGGCAGTGAATCAAGGAAAGTTTAAGGGAAAACCTAAGGGGCCCTGGACCCCTAAGAAGGTGAAGGATAAGGAAGGGAATGATCTGCTGGATTTGCCATGCCACATCCACACGAAAAAAGATGAGGAAGGTAATCTGATTTACCCGAAGCATACCACCCAGCAGTGTCAACTCCTAATCCAGCAGTTCCGAGAGAAACAACCCAACGAGAAGGAGAAGGAGTCGGACCAAGGTGAAGATGAAGAGGAAGATGATGGTTATCCCAAATTCAATTCCACTCTGATGATATTTGCTGACGTTAAAAGCAAGAGTCGATTGAAGGTCATCAACAGGGAGGTGAACATGGTTGCTCCTGTGGCGACGACCACCTACCTGAGATGGTCTCAGACAGCCATTACGTTCGACCAGTCTGACCATCCTGCTCGTGTGGCCATCCCTGGGAGGCAAGCTCTGGTGGTCAACCCCGTGGTTGGAGGCACTCAACAGACCAAAGTACTGATGGACGGTGGTAGTGGTCTGAACATCCTCTACGCTGAGACCTTGAAGGGGATGGGCATTCCGATGTCCAAGCTTAGCGAGAGCAATATGAATTTTCATGGTGTTATTCCTGGAAAGAAAGCCGAATCACTCGGCCAGATCGCCCTTGACGTGGTTTTCGATGACTCAAAGCATTACCGTAAGGAGAAGTTGACATTTGAAGTCGTGGATTTCCAGAGTGCGTATCATGCAATTTTGGGTAGGCCAGCGTATGCATGCTTTTTGGATCGACCATGCTATGTGTACCTCAAACTGAAGATGCCTGGCCCCAAAGGTGTGATCACAGTTACAGGCAATCGACAGAAGGCTGAGGAGTGTTTTCAGAAAGGCTCCAAGATCACCGATGAACAAATGGCAGCAGTTGAGTTCCAAGAATATCAGAAGAACGCAGATCCGAGTGATTTGCTCAGAGCCAAGAAACCTGCCACAGATTCTGCATTCCAATCGACTGGTGAGACGAAGCCAGTTCATATTCACCCGACGGATCCCGATGCCGCACCGACCCATATATCAACAACACTCGACAGCAAATAGGAAGAAGCGCTCGTCCAGTTCCTCCGTGAGAACTGGGACATCTTTGCATGGAAACCTTCTGACATGCCAGGTGTGCCCAAAGGACTGGCCGAGCACCGTTTGCGTGTCGACCCCAAAATAAAACCCGTCAAAGAACACCGTCGGCGGTCCGCCGTGCAGAAGAGGAAAACAATTGGTGAAGAAGTGGCTCGACTATTGGCAGCAGAGTTCATCCGTGAAATCTACCACCGAGTGGTTAGCCAATGTAGTCATGGTTCCTAAGAAGGATAATTCACTCCGTATGTGCATTGATTTCAAGCATATCAATCGGTCCTGCCCGAAAGATCACTTCCCTCTCCCTCGCATCGATCAGATTGTTGACTCGACTGTGGGGTGTGAGCGCTTGTCTTTCTTAGATGCGTATTCCGGATACCATCAGATCCAACTATATGGTCCCGATGAAATAAAAACAGCCTTCATCACCCCATTCGGGTGCTTTTGCTATGTCACCATGCCTTTTGGTTTGAAAAATGCCGGAGCCACATTCATGAGAATGATTCAGAAGTGCCTGCTCACTCAAATCAGTCGGAATGAGGAAGCGTACATGGATGACATTGTGGTCAAGTCTCGCAAAGGTTCCGGCCTATTGACTGACCTTGCAGAAACCTTTGCCAACCTGAGAAGGTACGATATCAAGCTTAATCCGTCAAAATGCACGTTCGGAGTTCCAGGAGGAAAGTTACTCGGTTTTCTCATTTCCGAATGAGGGATCGACGCCAATCGAGAAAAAGTTGATACCATCCTCGGAATGAAATGCCCCGTGCGAGTGCATGACATTCACTGACTGGTTGTCTGGCCGTCCTGAGTCGATTCATTTCTCGTCTCGGTGAAAAGGCCTTTCCTCTTTACCGATTGATGAAGAAGTCTGATAAGTTCGAGTGGACTGATGAAGCTGAAGCAGCGTTTGCAGAGCTCAAAACCCTGCTTTCCACCAAGCCGGTGCTCGCTGCGCCAATCAGCAAAGAGCCTTTACTGCTCTACATTGCAGCCACTGGACAAGTTGTCAGCACAGTACTCACGATCGAGCGAGAAGAAGAAGGAAAAGCTTACAAAGTTCAACGTCCAGTCTATTATCTCTCTGAAGTTTTGACTCCATCCAAGCAACGATACCCGCATTATTAGAAGCTTTTCTATGGAATTTACATGACCATGAAGAAGGTGGCGCATTATTTCTCTAACCACTCCATTACAGTCGTTAGCGACGCGCCATTATCTGAAATTCTGAATAACAGAGACGCAACTGGTCGAGTGGCAAAATGGGCGATTGAACTCATTCTATTAGATACCAAGTTCGAGGCAAATAAGGCCATCAAGTCCCAAGCAATTGCAGATTTCCTTGCCGAGTGGATTGAGAAGCAACTGCCGACTCAAGTTCACTCGGAGCATTGGACTATGTTCTTTGATGGCTCCAAGATGCTGAATGGTTCAGGGGCTGGAGTAGTTTTGGTATCCCCCCGCGGAGACATGCTTAGTTATGTTCTCCAGATTCATTTTGATTCCTCCAATAACGATGCCGAATATGAAGCACTTCTATACGGGTTGCGTATGGCCATTTCACTCGGCGTCCGTCGCCTTATGGTCTACGACGACTCAGATTTGGTGGTTAACCAAGTGATGAAGGAATGGGATGCCAAGAGCCCAGCCATGACAGGTTATTGCAATGTAGTGAGAAAGCTGGAGAAGAGGTTTGAAGGTTTGGAGCTCCACCATATACCCCGACTGAAAAATCAAGCTGCAGATGAGTTGGCCAAGATAGGCTCAAAGAGAGAAGCTATTCCCCGAAACGTGTTTCTAGAACATATCCATTCGCCTTCGATTCAGGAAGATCCTTTCATAGAAGAGTCACCGCAGCCCAAGAGTGCCACGGATCCGACTGAAGTCGAAGTCCCAGCCGTGGTCGACTTAATCATGGAGGTTTTGGTCATCACTCCCGACTGGACAGTACCATACATTGCATACATTCTTAGGAAGGAACTCCCAGAGGATGAAAAAGAGGCTCGACAGATCGTCCGACGGTCTAAATCCTTTACTGTGATAAAAGGACAGTTGTTCAGAGAGAGTGTAACTGGAGCCTGCCAGAAGTGCATCACGCCAGAAGAAGGCCGAATGATCCTTAACAATATTCACTTGGGGACCTGTGATCACCATGCGTCCTCTCAGACCATCGTAGCCAAAGCATACCGAGCCAGATTTTATTGGCCGCACGCTAACGAGATGGCAAAGGAAATAGTGGACAAGTGTGAAGGTTGTCAGTTTTATTCCAACATGTCCCACAAACCCGCATCAGCTCTGAAGACTATTCCACTCGTCTGGCCTTTCGCCGTTTGGGGTCTGGACATGGTTGGACCTCTGAGGACAGGCAGGAGTGGATTAACTCATGTGCTGTTAGCAGTCGACAAGTTCACCAAATGGATCGAAGCCAAGCCCATCAAGAGCCTTGAAGCAAGCACAGCCGTGAGTTTCATGAGAGAACTTATATTCAGATATGGCGTCCCACACAGCATCATCACGGATAACGGCTCGAACTTCGATTTTGAAGAGTTCAAAGCTTTTTGCGCCTCCGAAGGCACGAGGGTCGATTACGCTTTGGTCGCCCATCCCCAGTCGAATGGACAGGCGGAACGAGCGAATGGATTGATTCTCAACGGACTGAAGCCTCAGTTAGTGTGTGACCTCAAGCACACGGCAGGGGCTTTGGGTCGACGAACTCCCATCGGTGCTTTGGGGGCTGAGGACAACCCCCAATCAGTCGACTGGACGGATTCCATTCTTTTTAGTCTACGGAGCCGAAGCCGTTTTGCCGAGCGATTTGCTCCACAACGCTCCCCGAGTCGAACTCTTCTCAGAAGAAGAAGCAGAGCAAGCTCGACAAGATGCAGTCGACCTCTTGGAGGAGGAAAGAGAGATGGCCTTAATCCGGCCGACCATTTATCAGCAAGACTTACATCGATTCCATGCCAAGAATGTAAGGGGTCGTGCATTCCAGGAAGGAAACTTGGTCCTCCGAGTGGATCAACAAAAGCCACACAAGCTCGCCCCTGCTTTGCAAGGCCCTTTCGTGATCACCAAGGTGCTCCACAATAGAGCATACCGTCTCTTCAACGTCGAACACAATAAAGATGAGTCGCGCGCCTGGAATGCGGATCTACTCCGCCCTTTCTATTCTGAAATGTTTAGACCGATCAGATGTAATAAGAAATACCTTTTAGTTTGACTATCAAAAGACATAATTTACTCCTTCCGAATGGTTGTTATTTATTTCTTTTGTATACATTACCTTAGCTGCGAATCTATTTTGCCTGAGAAGGATCGATAAAAATCCTACCGAGTGATGAGTCTGCCTCTCACTCGGGGGCTTAGCTGCAACCTAGTGCTTGCCTAAGTCATAAAAATCCTACCGAGTGATGAGTCTGCCTCTCACTCGGGGGCTTAGCTGCAGCCTAGTACTCGCCTAAGTGATAAAAATCCTACCGAGTGATGAGTCTACCTCTCACTCGGGGGCTTAGCTGCAGCCCAGTGCTCGCCTAAGTGATAAAAATCCTACCGAGTGGTGAGTCTACCTCTCACTCGGGGGCTTAGCTGCAGCCCAGTGCTCGCCTAAGT
>NC_057803.1:735894199-735901619 GCF_018294505.1 Triticum aestivum | reverse complement strand
GAACCTCCTGCTCAGAGGCTTAGCTGCAGTCTCTTCCTCGCCTAAGTTTAAAAAAATCCTACCGAGTGAAGAGCAATCCTCTCACTCGGGGGCTTAGCTGCAGCCCGGTGCTCGCCTAAGTTTGAAAAAATCCTACCGAGTGGTGAATGAACCTCCCGCTCGGAGGCTTAGCTGCAGTCTCGTACTCGCCTAAGTTTTGAAAACCTTACCCAATCGGTCGACTGGAACGTCAAGACCATTGCTGAGTGCCTTGCTGATGAGCTGATCAATGTTGCACAAGGATAACCAGATCAGTCGATCGGAACGTCAAGACCATTGCTGAGTGCCTTGCTGATGAACTGATCAATGCTACTCAAGGATCACCCGACCGGTCGACTGGAACATCAAGACCATTGCTGAGTACCTTGCTGATGAGCTTATCAATGCTACTCAAAGATCGCTTGATCAGGCGACTGACCATTCTTCTCCAGAAGCTGCATTAAACAAACGGACAATCATTCGAGAGAAAGGAAAATTTCATTTGAAGACAGACGCAATATGTGGGGTGATAAATCCGAAGTTTCTTAACCGCAAAATAAAGTGCTCGGGCATCAGGCCCGAAGGAGTTTTAACGATTACAAATCCACTCGGCATCCCGAGGAAAATAAAAGCGGTGACATAATGTTTTTTAATCACTCGGCGGGAGAAGAACTGGCCGGGTCGCAGAAGCTGTCAAGATCGATGCTGTCGGCGATGCGAGTGGCTGCCTCGGGGAAAGTGTCCATGAATTCCTGGAAGGATTGCTTATTGGTGTTCGCCACTCTGGGAGCTGCCAGCTTGTCTTCCTTGGCCTCCTTGCAGTGCACTCGGACCAAAGACAAGGCGACGTCAGCCCCATAGCGGGCAGAAGATTTCTTCCACTTTTGCACTCGGTCTGCGATCTGGTTTAGTCGAGTCATCAAGGACTCGAGGTCTTGAGACATTTCCGCCTGAGGCCAGAGCTCGGCGTCCACTCGGACCATCGCCGCCTTCAGCCGAGCCAGATAGTCGACTGCACAATCCAAGTGCGATTCCAGTCGAAGCAAGTTCATCGCGACTTCATCTTTCATGGGGCTGTTGATAGGGTCGAGACCTGTCTCGACCCGTCCAGTTTCAGCCTCGAAGTCCTGACAGAGTTCTATTTCATCACAACGAACAATGAGTCGACAGTATTGCAAATCCCAGTCGACGACAGTTATTTAACTGAATAGACATACCTTCAAGCTTCAGGAAAAGCTTTGCCGCAAGTTGTTCTAAATGAGACTCTAGCTTGCCGGTCTTGGTCCTGAGGCCCTCAACTTCAGCGGTCAAGTTCTCCTTGTCCTTCCTCAGTTGCTCGACTTCACGATTAGCGTCCAAGACAGCCGTCTTCAATGTCGCGTTCTCATCCTCCAACTTGCCGACTGAAGCCAGCTTCTCGTCCGCAAGCTTCATCTTCTCGCGCGCTTCCTTTTGAGCAGCTGCCAGGTCCAGATCCTTCTGCTCTAGAGCTTCCTTCACCCTCTCTAAAGAAACAACACTCTTCAGACGAGACTGAAGTTGGTGATTTTCACTACGCACATCTGCTTGTGTGAATTCACTCGGTTCAAAGAGACTGAAAGAAAAGCCAGCACCAAGTGTGAAGCTACAAAGCAGACAAAATGATCGAGTGATTACCTCCCATGATGGCTGTTTCTTCTTGAGCTTTCTTCAGATTCTTCTTCGCAAGTTCGAGATCAAGTTCAACACTGATATGCTTCTTCTTTAAGTCAGTGAGCCGAGCTCCAAGATCACAAGACCTCCGCAGCCAGAAGGACAGACATGTCAGTCGACACATACAAGTAACAGTGAAGGAAAAGATTTACTCTAAGACTACTGCCGAATCAAATATTCAACAGTAGTCTCGGGGACTACACCCAGTGGGTGCACTTAGCATGCCCCCACTGGATCAGATCAATACTCAGCGAGGAGTTTAAAAATAAATTAAAAAAAGAGACAAAATGATCAACATTCATCAGTCCTCAGTCGACTGCCAGCAGCCGACCATGGTCTCGGGGAGTACACCCAGTGGGTGCACTCGACGTGCCCCCACTGATTCGGAAAGTGCAAAATCAGAGATTTCTTGAGTTCTAAATGAAGGAACACCCAGTGGGTTATCAAATATAAAGCAACGTTCAAAAGTTCTATCGGAAGTTTACTGACCTGGACATTGGTCTGAAGGTTAGTGCTGGCATTGTAGGCTATCTGACTAGGTTCATGCATCACTTTCACCTTCTCCATGACAAGATTCGCCTGGCGAAGGGCTTCCCTAGCGACACTCGGCGAGTTGTCCGAAGTTTGATATGTAGCAAAGAGGGATGGCTCCAGAGGGGTCAAAGTAGTGGCCGGGTCAGACGAGTGGAGTTGCACCGATGCAGCAGGCGTCTGTGCAGTCGACCCCGACGGAAGATCAGTCGTCAACGGGTTAGCAAATGTGACGTTAGTCCGAGCTATCACCTCAGGTGCCGGTGTCGACTAAGGTATTTGGACTTCAAGTCTCCTTCTGCTCGAACCTCCACTCTTCTTCTGCCTCTCTTGTAGAGGCACTTCTTCTTCCTCGTCATCAGGGAGCACAACGATATCTTGCGGAGCTACATAAGAAGAGAAGTATCAAATTTTTAGTCAACCAACCACCCACTTAGTTAAACAGAACTGGGTTGAATGAACTTACCAGCTCGTGAGGTGGCTTCTTCGTCTTCTGGTGCCTTGTCAACGTCCATGTCAGTGGCAGCAGAGGCAGGGCTGGAAGGACACAAGAATTAGTCAGTCATACCGAGAAAACCTTCAGTCGACTTACAGAAACGCAAACAAGATACCCACCTTGAGGCAACTGGGACGTCCATCTTGATTCACGACAACGTATTTCGGGTCTTGGAGGGGGCGACTTTAGACTGCTTAGCCACCTTCTCCTTTGGCTCCGGAGTCGACGTTCGAGTGCGCTTCTGGGTGGTAGCACTTGGAGCCGCACTCTTCACACGGCCGCTAGATGGATCGTGTTGCTGCTTGGATCGACGCTCAGAGCGTGGCGGTGAGTTGACCCTCTTCCTCCTCGTCTGACTCCTCACTCTCTTCCTCCTCCTCCTCTCCCGTGGACTCCCATTCGCCACTCTCCTCCGCACTGTCCTCCCCCTCCTGGTCCTGCGCCAAAGCATGTTCGCCGTTGGGCATTGAGTACATCTCAGTGAATACCTACAAAACAAATTGGTCAAAACAAGAGTCAGCCAACACCGGGCACAGTCGGAACGCAAGCGGAAAACAGTCGGAACAGAGAATGTACCTTATCGGGTGGGTTGTCACTTCCGAAAGGGACGACTCGCCTGGATCCTCTAGGGTTATTTTTATTGCCCGTGATACCCTTCAACCACTAGGCCACGGTGTCGAGCGGCACTTCTTCTGGATGGACCCGAGTGGTGTCGCCCGGTCCAGAATACAACTACATCAGGTGATCACGGGCCTTGAGAGGCTGGATACGCCGAGCGAGGAACACCTCCAGCAAGTCCAGGCTAGTGACACCATCATTGATGAGCTGGACCACACGGTCCACTAACATCCTCGTCTCCATGGTCTCAGCAGCAGTAACCTTCAGTGGAGCAGGAGTCTGGACACGGTCGAATGAAAAAGGAGGAAGACCGATCGACTGACCTGGAGTCGCAACGTCCTGGCAGTAGAACCAGGACGATTGCCAACCACTAACGGATTCAGGGAGGGTCACCGCAGGGAAAGCACTCCTATTCCTCTTTTGGATACCTAAGCCTCCGCACATCTGGATAACGTGGGTTTTCGAGTCACTCGACTTCGCCTTTTTAACCGACTGGGAACGAATGGTGAAGATATGTTTGAAGAGACCCCAGTGCGGTCGACGCCCTAAGAAGTTCTCGCACATCAACACAAATGTGGCTAGATATGTGATGGTATTGGGGGAAAAGTGATGGAGCTGTGCCCCGAAGAAGTTCAAAAACCCACGGAACAAAGGGTGCAGAGGAAGCGAGAAGCACCGGTCGACATGAGTGGCGAGCAAGACACACTCACCCGGTCGAGGTTGTGGCTCCGTCTCTCCCTTCGGCAGCCTCGCCGCCCCCACTGCAATCAGCCCGGACTCCTCCAGCTCGGTCAGATCCTCCAGCCGGATCGAAGAACCGATCCAATCGCCTTGGATCCAGCCCGGCGGCAACCCCGAGCGCGATGACGATCCGCGGCTTGGTTTCTTTCCCTTCACCGCCCCCGTCGCCTTCTTGGCATGCTCTAGCGCCGCCGTCTTGTCCTTCACCATGGTGGGAAAGCGGCGGGTTCGGAGGCGAAGGCGCTTGGCGCGGCGGAGGAGCAGAGAAGAAAGGAGAAGAGGCACGCGTGCACAGTGTAAGCACCCCGGCCCCATTGCCTTATAAAGGTTCACTTCCGAGTGACTGACGCGTGGGGCCAGGCAATCCCATCAAATCCTGCTACAGTTGCGCGCAGCGAACATGGCGAAAAAGGCGGCGCGATAATTGAGGCATCTCTGCTTATCTGGGCCCCCCTTTTTTCGGTGCCCTCCTACCGGCGCGCACCCCCAAAATTTCGTATCCCGCAAAATCCGGGATTCCCCGCGGACAATCGCGCCCGAGATCTCGCACTCCCACACGACACTCGACGCATGAGGCCACCAGTTCAATCGACAACTTTCTGAATGGATCAAGGCAACCGAGTCGACTCCGAAGTACCAACGCAGGCGTTCAGTCTAGCAGGAAACACTCGCGGAGACACAAAGGCAGAGGACAGGTCCAACGTTGTCTTACTTTCCTCTCACACCTTAATCCACTCGGAGACTACTGACGAGGATACAGACCCGGGCTAGGGTCATAGGCTCGACCTATACGTCCTACCCAAGGTCACTACCCTTGAAGATGGAAAGACCAAGAGTCAACAGAAGAGCACCAGTCTGATATGTCGAGTGCAATCCACTCGACGGTCAGACCACTCGACGGTCGCTACCTATCGTCACTCGACCACAAGGAAGGTCACTCGACCGTATCGAAGACCAGTAGTCGGAAGAGTACGCAACGGCCAGATATTTACTCCTTAGTCTTCATGAGCATTAAGAGTACTTAATGCTGGCATTACTAGTAACGCCCCTTACTTTATGTACATTAGTTCCCTTGTAACGGAGTGGGGCTGGGGTCCTGGCGCACTCTATATAAGCCACCCCTCCTCTGGCACAAGGGTTCGCACCCTTTGTAATACAACACACATAATCCAATCGACCGCCTCCGGGCACCGAGACGTAGGGCTATTACTTCCTCCGAGAAGGGCCCGAACTCATAAACCTCGTGTGTAACACTTCGCCATAGCTAAGATCTTGCCTCTCCATTCCTACCCCCTTTCTACTGTCAGACTTAGAACCACGACAGCCGCTGCGGCGAGCCCAGGCAGGTGGGCCTTTTGTCCAGGTTAGTAACAACAACTGGGACCAAAAATCATCCACGCATCAGCAGCTAATAGAGAGAAGTGGCCTCTCTTATCTCCGTGCTGGGTCGATGCTGCGTACTATACGTATAGAGACACGCTAGCTAGTAAGCAAATGAAGGAAACCATTAAGTACAGAACATCATCATGAACATATACAGAGAGAAGTGATCGACCTCTCTTTCTCCGAGAGATTGGCCGAACAACAAGTTTTTGTATATCTATCTGACGCTGTTTGCTACAGATATACAATATAAGATCTCTTACAAAAGAAGAAAGAAGAGTTAATATCTGTACATACCAAAAAAATTAATGCATCAATTAGGTAGTCAGCACAGGCTTAATATATATATATATATATATATATATATATATATATATATATATATATATATATATATATATATATATATACACGCCTCGCCGAATTTTGCAACAGCTCGCTCCTCCGTTTGGTCACCGGAGTCGTCATCACGGTCTCCTTCTTCCACCGGCATTCGGTCACCGGACCCATCATGATCATGTCCTTCCTCCTCCATTGTTCGATCACCAGAGCCTTCACCCTCTCCTTCCAGACCATCGGTGTCATTGAGATACGACAAGACATCACCTCCGCCGAGGATTATGTCCCCCAAAAACTGTTCTTTTTCCAAGTCTCTTTGCTCCATAGTTTCTGGAAATATTAGAACATGGCAATTAATGTACAAACACGAGAGATGAATATATTAGTGGAAAACATAGACCTAGCTAGCTAATCACAACAAGGAATATTAATTAGTGGCCTCGATGATTCTACGGTTTGGGGTGGCCTCGAGAACGCTTCTATGGTTTGGGGTGGCCTCGGCAACGCTTCTAGGGTTTCGCCCGGACCGCCTCTCTCATGATTGTCTGACGTCCGGACCGCCTCTCTCATGAATGTGAAACAAGGGATTTAACAAAATGGCGCCATTCTGGATGTGCAGAAAATGGTCCCTATTTTTCCTGATGTCATCTACCCTTCTATATGTCACGTTGTCTAGTGTCAAAGAATTCAAGAAAACCATGGCTTCGTCATTAGCCGGAAGTAACAGACACATGATGGTATGAAGCTCTCCAAAGATATTTTGGAACGGAGCCCTGGTAGGATAATTCGCTTTTTGGTATGAAGTACGGCAAGAGACTTTCGAATATCGCTATTTGGAAGGCCTTTGCTGAACTTTGTACCAAAAAGTGAATTATCCTATCACGACTCCTTTCCAAAATAACTTTGGAGAGCTTGATACCATCATGCACCTATTACTTCCATCTAATTATGAAACCATGGATTTCTTCAATACTTTGACACAAGAGAACGTGCACATATAGAAGCATAGATGAGATCAGGAAAAATATGGATGAACTTAATTATGCACATCCATAATGGGGCCATTATTGATAAATCTCTTATAAATCTCGAGAGAGTTTGTCGGGTAGGGGCGGGAGGGGGTAGGAGATCGACAACATTTTTTGTAGGGTTTGGGTGTCCTCGAGAGTTGGTCGAGCGAGAGGGGGTTGATCGATGTCCCCTCTCGACCCCTCAGAGATCCTCGACCCTCGATCCCTCAACGACCCACAACCCTTGACCCCTCGGCGACCCTCGACCCTCTACCCTAGTTCCCGACCCTCGACCGCTCGGCGATCCTCGATACCCTCATTCCCGATAAAAAATAAGAAGAGGAAGAACAAGAAGAAGAAAAAGAGGAGAAGAAGAAGGAATAGAGGGGAAGAAGAAGGAATAGAATAACAAAAAAACGAGGAGAAGAAGAAGGAATAGCGGAGAAGAAGCAAAAATAGAATAAGAAAAAGAAAGAGGAGGATAAGAAGAAGGAATATGGGAGAAGAAGAAAAAAATAACTTCTTCTCCTCTTTTCCTTCATTCTATTTCTTCTTCTTCTCCTCTATTCCTTCTTCTTCTCCTCTTTTTTTT
>NC_057803.1:735875802-735893022 GCF_018294505.1 Triticum aestivum | reverse complement strand
CGTCTTAGGCTGATGGTAACAGGAAGCAAGGGACACAATGTTTACCCAGGTTCGGGCCCTCTCGATGGAGGTAAAACCCTACTTCCTGCTTGATTAATATTGAAGATATGAGTAGTACAAGAGTAGATCTACCACAAGATCGTAGAGGCTAAACCCTAAGAGCTAGCCTATGATGGTATGATTGTAATTGTGATTGGCCTTCTAAGGACCATCCTCTCCAGTTTATATAGACACCGGAGAGGGCTAGGGTTTACATGGAGTCGGTTACAAGGAAGGAAATATAATATCCGGATCGCCAAGCTTGTCTTCCACGCAAAGGAGAGTCCCATCCGGACACGGGCCGAAGTCTTGAGTCTTGTATCTTCACGCTTCAATAATCCGGACGATGTATATAGTCCGGCTGTCCGGATACCCCCTAATCCAGGACTCCCTCAGTAGCCCTTGAACCAGGCTTCAATGACGATGAGTCCGGCGTGCAGTCTTGTCTTCGGTGTTGCAAGGTGGGTTCCTTCTCCGAATACTCCAAGGTTGTTATCGAACACATAGACCGTGTCCAGATCTGCAAGATGATTTTCACACACCATTGTCGGGAACATATCATAAACCCATTCTACTGGCAATCTTTGTACGTCATGCCCTTGCATCGTGGCCTGATCCAACACGAACCGGCGTTTCCTGCTCAACCTCGACTCGCGTTGCGAGGAGGTTTTATTGGCACGTCCTGCCAAAGCAGAGATCATGTTCCTCTTATTACGGGATCTTTCATCAATATGGGCGTGTGTGACTCAACGGCGACCGTTGGTATGACTCTGTGTATTTTAGATAAGTCTCAAGCGGTCACGCTGAGGACTCTTGATATTCATCCCCTTTATAAAGGGGCCGAGGCCTACGCCTCTTTTCCACCTCTCCTGCTCCTTCTCGCACCTCGAGCTCCAACACTCAAAACCTAAGCTTCAACACCCCAAATCCTCCAGTATGTCCGGATCCGACGCAAAAGGCCGGTGGGTGGCCTCCTCGATCCAAGAGGAGGATATTTCTAAGCTTAGGGAGGTCGGATACCTGACCACCGATATCCAGCACACACTACTAGGAACATGCCTACTAATGGCGCACCGGTTTTGCCTACTAATGGCGCACTACCGGTGCGCCATTAGTACCACGCCACTAGTATTTTTTACTAATGGCGCACCTGTGGTGCGCCATTAGTATCTGGTATACTAATGGCGCACCACTGGTGCGCCATTAGAATAGCCCACGGTGCGCCATTAGTATCTGGTATACTAATGGCGCACCACATAGAAGTGCGCCATTAGTAACAATTTTTTTTCAATTTTTTTTTTCAGATTTTTTTTAATTTTTTTTTCATTTTTTTCTTAATCTCAGTTCACTATGGCTTAATCTCGGGTCAATATGCTTAATCTCAGGTCAAATCGCACTCCGTGGTCAAACTTCCTGAAAGGTCACCCATCCTCACACTACTCCAGCTCAAGCACGCTTAACTTCAGAGTTCTATCCAACCCCAGCAACAGCTCACTTCACACGCACTTGTTGATATATCTGGCATATCAATCCTATTATACCTTGTTGATGTCTAGGACTTTGTTCATGTTCATGACTATGATGAAATTTTGAAAAATATTTCAAACTTCCCGGTCATATTACGTACCATTTTTTGAAAAAAAATTAAAAAAAAATTCAAAACCAATTTTTTTTCTGTTACTAGTGGCGCACCACATCCACGGTGCACCATTAGTAAGTTTGAAATTTTTTGAATTTTTTTGCCTCTAGATCTTGAAAGCCCTGTAACTTTTTTTCTGTTAGGTTTTTGGGGATTTTGAAAATGTTTAACGGGGTTCCCCCAGTAAAATTTGGATGTAACTTTTTGAGTAGATGATTTTTCATATAAAAAACTTTTTCATCCGAGTTCGTATGCAAAAGTTATGCCCATTTTACAAATTTCCAGAGAGATTTTGCAAATAAAGTTGAAATTCATATTTGTAAATTTTCCCAACTACTAGACCACATATCACATGGGAAACTTATTTTCTTTTATTTTTTTTGACATTTCCATCATTTTCTTTTTTTTTTAAAACTGAAAAGGCGATCCACAGGGGGGGTGCATTCGGTGTTGGGGCAAGTTAGTAATGGCGCACCGTGGGGTGGTGCGCCATTACTAGTTAAACTAGTAATGGCGCCCCACACCCACGGTGCACCATTACTAGTTTTGAAAAAAAAATAAAAAAAATTGATATTTTTTTGATTTTTTTTTGAAAAAAACTTAGTACTGGCGCACCAGTGGACAGTGCGCCATTACTAGTTAAAACTAGTAATGGCGCACCGAGGCATGGTGCGCCATTAGTAACAAATATTTTTTATTTTATTTTTTACTTTTTTTTTCAAAACTACTAATGGCGCAGCACGGATGTGGTGCGCATTTACTATGTCAACTAGTAATGGCGCACTATACAACGGTGCGCCATTAGTAACAATTTTTTTATATTTTTTTTTCAAAACTACTAATGGCGCACCAGGCACCTGGTGCGCCATTAGTAATATATTACTAATGGCGCACCGAGACATGGTGCGCCATTAGAATATAGTAACTAGATCTTTGATGGCGCGCGTTGCTGCGCCCGTCTAATTTTACTCTTATATTTCTTAGGATATGAAGTAGTTTAAATTCAATGTTTGCAATGTTCTACCGTATTGTGCCTTCTAGCAGTTTGTGTGTGTCTCCTTAATTTTTGGCTCTTACAAGAGTTTTGTATTGCGATTGATGGATACTACATGTTTTGTAATTGATCGTGACCTCTTTTGACTCCTACACTCTCACAAAGTCTGGAGTCATGACATCTAAAAATATAAATATTGAGAAAACCCAGTAGAAATACTTAGAAAAAAATTATGCCACACAAATGCCTCAAAAAAATTGAACAACATATTATCTAAACAACCTCTATGTATTTCTAAGATTGTTGATGCCCCATAAAAATACATTTTAGTAGAACAGATAAGATTCTACAACCCCATATGAAAGGAACTACACCCGGCATACATCTCTTGTCATCATGTTTACAGCAAATTGGGTATATTGTTGAGCAAACTGAAGCTGTGTCGTTGCTTTTCTAATTTCAAAGACACCGCCTTGATCCTGCCGGCACGCTTCTGCAAGTCGCCTTGGTTTGGTCTCATGACCATGTTGTTGGACTAAGTGCCAGTACCCCTAGAACGTCATGTGGGCATACTTTAGGCTGTTCGACACCGTTGGAGCTCCACTTTCTTTTTAAATTATTAAGTAACTGCCATGTCAAGTTAGTTTTCTCCCTTCACTTTTCAAACAAAAGGAGTAAAAACAGAAGTGGAGTTCCCAGAATATGAGCACACCAAATGAGCATATATATCTACATAGGATCAATGGAAGGTACATAAGATAATTGGAAGTAATACCCGTCAAAAAACATACTGCACCTGCTCTCAATTTTTTTATACCAATAGAATTTGTACATATGACAAAAATGTAAGAAAATGCATGCCATCTTAAATATTTTTCAATAATTAACCTGATCAAACAACATATCTACCATTTTATCATAGGATTAACTCTACCTTGTCAGGCACAACACTTTGCCACATCATTCCATAGATAGATTGCGTGCCTTACCTAAGCATTCCTTGAAGATGTCACATATGACTTGTGTATGCCACAACATTCAGGGAGCAGTCTTGTGTTTTCACAGCTTGTCAAGTTTAATCACATTTGCTGCGAGATTGCTTGGCATCACGTTGCTTGGCATTCCTAATGTATTACCTTTATTTACGTAATAGTACAGAATTAGCACCTGAAATTGGTCCACATTATTGAGAGATAACTCACATGAGTAAAATAAATATTTGGATGCTAATATATACTGGGGAAATGTAATATAAATATAAGATGTTGGTAGTATCCAATATATTGTACTACACTTTGCTGACTCCTGTATATATAGACATTGGTTTGCTTTTAGTCAATTAATATGCAGTAGAGGGCTTTTAGTCAATTAATATGCAGTAGAGGGGAAGAAAAATACGATAAAAGAGCGAAAGGCAAGTATTGAAAGGACATGGGAAATACTACTTAGGGGTCATTAATGTGTTATGTACTTATGTTGGAACTAATTTGCTACTTAGTTGCTACCTTGGCATCCCTCTGAAAGCAAATAGATGGTATAGATGACATTTATTTTACTTAGAAGCACTCTCTACAGAGAGTATTTCGTGTAGAAAAAACTCACAGACATGATCTATATTGACAATTTTAGTTTTGACAGAGATGAAGAAGTAACCAATTTAGGACATGCGGATGGCATTCAAATATGTCGGTTGCCAAACTGAATCAAGAAAGCCACAACACGTAAAAGTTATAAACCATGGCAAGTAGTTTGTAATATCTGCTTATTTGGATTGATCAAACTGGTGTGTGCAGAATGCAAAATACTATCCCTGCAAGTCATCAAGTAAAACAAGTCCGCATTGTAATGTTATGAATCCCGGAAACATCAGAAGGACACTGTTAGATTTCATAAAAGGGACTTCTGAAAAACAGTGAAAGAAAGTTAGCAAGTTCTCTTATCTGAAAGTATAAACATGACAGAGGCATACACTAATTAGAGAACGTAATTGATTCAGTCTTTCAACTATATTTTTCTTCTAATATGCTATTGGAGGATCTCTAACTCCACAAGGAATAACATAAAAATTTTGTCTCCTTTTTTAAAAACTTCTTATTATATGAAAATTGAGAAACCATTGTTGCCTAAAATACAGAACTACCATTTGCCACCTTCGCAGACATATTTGAGCCAAATCATAATACTAAAAGAACGTCGACTTCTAGTTAAATCATTATAGTGCCTCCCAAATAATTTTTACTCTATACTGGAAGGAGTACTTGGATCCAATCAAACATCTACAATAGAAGTATAGAACTACTATAAACAATATTGTTGAACGGTGGATTGTGAGAAAGAAACAATTCAACAGATTACTGTGGAGAATTCTTGTACTCCTACCACTCTCAGCTGATAGAAGGGGACCACTCCTTTACCACTTGTGTCTTCGTTGATGCATATGTCTAATACTTTATATCCCATTTTTATAACCATTTCATACCCAATTTGTCTGAAAATTCATAACAACATATCAGCAGAGGAGAGTCACTTCCCGAACAAGCAGAATGAATAGCATGACCTTGCAGCACCTTATGGCCATGGGTAGTACCGTAGCAAGATTATACCACACACCTGGGTAAGGATGGTTAGATGGAATCCAAGATTACACAGAATCCAGAAACCATAACTGCGAAAGGCGGAGAAGGACGATGGCCTGTGAAGAAATAAATAGAAGAAAAAATAGTTGTGATTAACTTTACTAAAAAAATGAGCATAGATGCTTATTTTTAATGTCTTATTACCACACAGAAATAAATAGAAAAAAATAAATATAGCAGAAAAGAAAAAAAACTATATAAAAACTACTCAGAAATAAATAGAATAAAAAATTATTGTGATTAACTTTACTAAAATCTTTTTTATTTTTAATGACTTATTACAACTCAGAAATAAATAGAAAAAATTAAATATAGCAGAAAAAAAAACTATATAAAAAACTACTCAGAAATAAATAGAAGAAAAAATAGTTGTGATTAACTTTACTAAAAAAATGAGCATAGATGCGCTTATAGAGAAAATGAAACCTAAATTCATAATAAATTTCTACTAACTTCAGAGAAATTCAATATGAATTTAGGTCAAATTCCCTGTATAAGGGCATCTATTTTCATTTTGAGAGGAGCTCAACAAGGCAGAGAGGGAGCGGCTTATAAACCGGTGTGAGCCCCCTTCGGTTGGCAAGGTGGGACTAAACTCTGGCCGTAACGAGGACCAACCATTTAGTCCCGGTTGGTGGTACGAACCGGGACTAATGGGCTGCCATTGGTCCCGGTTCGTCCCATCAACCGGGACCAATAGTGGTGGGCCAGGAGCGAGGACCATTGGTCCCGGTTCGTCCCGCCAACCGGGACCAAAAGGTCCATACGAACCGGGACCAATGGCCCACGTGGCCCGGCCGGCCCCCGGGGCTCACGAACCGGGTCCAATGCCCCCATTGGTCCCGGTTCTGGTTGAACCGGGACTAATGGGCTGACCTGGCCTGGACCATTGTCCCCTTTTCTACTAGTGGGTTGAGACTTAACCAAATCTTAGTGATGTAAAATACATCACACAACGTACTAAATGTAAAATTTACGTCATTAAGTTTTTTACATGACTGAAAACAACCAACTGCAACAAATGACATGAAAATACATTAGCCGCGCGGCTGCCACTCCAATGAGGCCGGCGATGTGGCTTTCACCGGGTGCAGTTGCTGATAGGGAATGAAGTATGAAAATAAAAAAATCCTACGGAACATCCATGATCCAATCTAGGATATGCATAGGTACGGGGATTGTATCTAAATATCCTTGTAAACCGAAAGCGGAAGCGTATATAACGCGGTTAATGTAGTCGTACTTTTCGCGGTCCAATCACGATCCAAACCGATCTAGCGCCGAACGAACGGCACCTCCGAGTTTAGCACGCGTACGGCTCGGCAACGTGCTCTCCTTCTTGATCCAGCAAGCAAGGGAGAGGTGGTAGATATGATTGGAACCAGCCCAATGGTGAGGTAGTGGTAGCACAATTTCAGAAGGGCTTCCCTCTAAGCGCGTACCGGAGGGACATGGGAGGAATTGGGAGCGGGAACGGGCTAGGGTGAATGGGTGGCTGCCCCGATGCGCCTCTCCCATCTATATATAGGCTAGGGGCAGGGGAGGGCATCCAAAACCCATCTAGGGCCGGCCACAAAGTTGAAATCCCTTTAAACTTGGGGATAACATCTTATCTCTAGATTCCAACAACATGTGCGTCGGGGAAAGGGACGACCAGCCTATGTGGGCTGTGCCCCAACCCCTCGGTCCATATGGGCCCTTCTAGTTCGTTGGGCCCCACGGTGGAACCCCATGAACCTTCTAGATCCTTCCCTGTACAATACCAAAAAAACCGAACTTTTTCCGGAACCCAAAATATGACTTCCCATATATAAATCTTTACCTCCGGACTATTTCGGGGCACCTCGTAATTTCCCGGATCCCATCCGGGGCTTTGAACAACCTTCAGACTTTTAACTATTATGATCTCAATACTACCCTAGCGACATCATACGTTAAGCATGTGACCCTCTGGGTTTGAGAACTATGCAGACATGACCGAGACTCCTCTCCGGACAATAATAAACAGCGGAACCTGGATGCCTATATTGGTTCCTACATATTCTACCAAGATCTTCATCGGTTGAACCACGACGTCAAGGATTAAGTCAATTCCGTATTCAATTCCCTTTGTCTGGCGATATGTTACTTGCCCGAGATTCGATCGTCAGTATCTCCATACCTAATTCAATCTCGTTACTGGCAAGTCTCTTTACTCATTCCGTAATACAAGATACCGTGGCTAAACCCATTAGTCACATGAAGCTTCTTACGATGTTGTATTACCGAGAGGGCCGAGAGATATCTCTCCGTCACACAGTGACAAATCTCAGTCTCGAGCCATGCAACTCAACAGACACCATCGGAGATACCTGTAGAGCACCATTATGATCACCCAGTTACGAAGTGGCATTTGATAGCACATAAGACATTCCATTGGTACCCGGGAGTAGCATGATCTCATGGTCGAAGGAACATATACTAAACATGAAGAAAGCTATAGCAAATAACTAAACGATCTGATGTTAAGCTTAAGGTCGGGTCTCCTAATGTTGTGATCCCGTTATCAAATGACAACTCATGTCTATGGTCAGGAAACCATAACCTTCTCTGATCAATGAGCTAGTCTAGTAGAGGCTTACTAGGGACATGTTGTAGTTTATGTGTTCACACATGTATTTAAGTTCTCGGCCAATACAATTATAGCATTAATAATAAACATTTGTCATGAACGGGACATATGATAATAACGAAATTATCATTGCCTCTTCAATTTTTTTTGTTAAATCTCAGTCAATGCTAAATTGGTTCTCAATGTAAGATCTTACAAATATAGCATTGACTGAGATTTAGCAATATTCTTTATTTTGATTTTATTTTAGTTGAGAAACTACTTTGGAGGGCTTGCTTATTCTTTTTGCCATACAATAGGGGGATAGATGGCGAAAGTCCTCTTCTAATCCCAAGCTCAAATGAGCTCAGGATGAACGGTAAAACCAAACAAATGAAACCAAATTCAAAAAATTCTAAATGTTTTGTTGTGGCAAACTTTGAGAAATGTTTTGTATGCTTGCCAAATTACATCAGAAAAAGCCATTCCTGCAAGTGATGAAAAAAAATCAGCACTCCACACAGTAGCACTTTGTTGCCATGAATTCAACGAATATCCTTTCAAGATACATTTTTGCAAGCACATACAACATGTTTCAAAGTTTATTAAAAAAACTCTGAATTTCTTTGATATTTTAATATATTTTTTATTTTACTGTTCTAGAGGGAGCATTTGAGCTCGCGATCATATACTTCACGTCCAATGGATGGTCCATTCTGCACATGACAGTTGGCTAGGGATTTGAAGGTACCTACTAAGGCGAGGCAATTCGTCCATCAGAAGGAGCCTTTACTAGAGCCAATAGTGCTCCATGTTTTCTTCTTTCCAGAATTAGGGTGCTTAATATATGTATGTACTTATGGTGGCTTTAATCTAGCAAACTAGCAGGGGCATTTCGTTGTTTATACGATGATACACTGTGCATTGTAGCAAATCTATTAAATATCAAATCATATGTGTGCAAACTAGTAAAATCAGGAGCATTTTTTGTCAACAATTATTATAAGTGAATTCACAAATTTTTTTTTACTATAAGTGTTGGCATGTCACTATATAGTACATACCCCCACATATAAAACGGACTACTGAACCCACTATAACATGTAAGACACATGCGACTCAGAAAAAACAGCTAAAGCAACATGTCAATTGGTTGGTGACAACCTAATACCTTATATACTCTAGAATTATCTATTTACTTATACTCAATAATAAACTTATCAATGTATTTTTAGGATGGATGCCATACATTAGAGATCTCACCACTATATTTAAGGGTACACAAACATATACACACACTATATCCATGCACCTTTAATAATTTAATTAGTGAAGACATGCGATTTTACTTTTTTTTCTTGCATGTAAGAGAATTGGTCTAGAAATGTTTGGCTTGAAAAAAACAAGTAGCTTTCATTACAAAATACAGTTCTCCCTTACCCAACAAGTGTACATTTCATTTACATATATTTAAATGTAATAACACAAATTATCATTCTCATATTTAGAAACATTGTTAAGTGGTTAATTATACCGCTCAAGATATAAATATATTAGTTAGTCTCAAATTTTGGTACATATACATAAGTATAAATGTTTTGTATAAAACGTGTTTGGACCTGACCTGTTTCAAGAAATCAAATGTATTATTATTTTTAAGCACATAAACAGAATAGGTCTCAAACTCAGCATGTAAATTAGCGTGTTAATCTTAATAGTTTTCCAAGCATACTCTTTATTAGCCTATGTGGTGAAGTTTTCAATTTCTCAGATTTGATTGGAGTCATGACTAGCCATTAGGTAACCCCGACTCCGAAGCGGTTAATGAATATATTCAATGGGTGACGATGATAGTGGGACGAAACAAAAGATGTAGCACTTAGATGGGTGTGTACTAATATTTATGATTGGTGATATGTAATGGGAGGGATACCAACTCACATTTTTGTATCCCCATTTCGTATCCCGCGGAATCCGGGATTCCCCGCGGGCAATCGCGCCTGAGATCTCGCACTCCCACACGACACTCGACGCATGAGGCCACCAGTTCAATCAACAACTTATTGAACGGATCAAGGCAACCGAGTCGACTCCGAAGTACCAACGCAGGCGTTCAGTCTAGCAGGAAACACTCGCGGGGATACAAAGGCACATGATAGGTCCAACATTGTCTTACTTTCCTCTCACACCTTAATCCATTCGGGGGCTACTGACGAGGATACAGACCCGGGGTAGGGTCATAGGCTTGACCTATACGTCCTACCCAAGGTCACTACCCTGGAAGATGGAAAGACCAAGAGTCAACCGAAGAGCACCAGTCTCATACTTCGAGTGAAATCCACTCGACGGTCACACCACTCGACGGCCGCTACCTATCGTCACTCGACCACAAGGAAGGTCACTCGACCGTATCGAAGACCAGTAGTCGGAAGATTACGCAATGGCCAGATATTTACTCCTTAGTCTTCATGAGCATTAAGAGTACTTAATGCTGGCGTTACCAGTAACGCCCCTTACTTTATGTACATTAGTTCCCTTGTAACAGAGTGGGGCTGGGGTCCTGGCGCACTCTATATAAGCCACCCCCTCCTCTGGCACAAGGGTTCGCACCCTCTGTAATACAACACACATAATCCAATCGACCGCCTCCGTGCACCGAGACGTAGGGCTATTACTTCCTCCGAGAAGGGTCTGAACTCGTAAACCTCGTGTGTACATCTTCGCCATAGCTAAGATCTTGCCTCTCCATTCCTACCACCCTTTCTACTGTCAGACGTAGAACCATGACAGTTGGCGCCCACCTTGGGGCAGGTGTCTTAGCAACATATTGGTGAAGTGGCAAGTTTTTCCGATCCCCATCATGGTTTCCGGCGGCGAGATGGTTCAGGGCCACGAGATCTGTCTCGGCGCGCTCGTTTTCATCATCGGTGACTCGATGTGGCTTCAGGAAGCTCCGCTCGATGTTGAGGCGTTCCCCGTCCGAGGGGCGACGCACTTTCGCGCGTGCGTTCGCGGCGTCCTTCTCCGGCAGCCGTCGACTCAGTATCAGTCGGCTCCGGTGGTGTTTTCTCTCCCCGCTGTTCGCCGTCGCAAGCGGTCCGGTCGATCGCGGCTTCAGCGCTGGGTGAAGCATGTGGTGGCTCGGCGCTCGACCACCCATCAAGTCGCGGCAATCGAGCCCAACGAAACCCTCTACGGCCTGTTCGATCTGTCGACTGGCTCCATGGAGACTGCATCTGAGTGCGATAGCAGCGATCCTGCGACCGAAGTCCTGATGGTCGATGGTCCTCACAGCCCGCCCGGGTTCCGCCGCGAGGGAGATGGAGACGGAGGCGGTAATCCATCGCACGTCCATGAGGAATACTGACCCGAGCCCCTCTCATTGCAGCAGAGGGAAGAACTTCATCGCCGCAACATGGATGCACTCCATACGCCCATCGTTGGAGAACCCCCCCAGGCTCGGGCCTTGGAGGAGGTGCGCCTAGCCAACTTGGCTGAGCGCACTCGACAGGATAACCTTCAGCGCGCTCTCGACGAGCGGGTCCATGAATCCAGTCGACGCCTGCTTTTCCCACCTCCACCTAAGGTATACCGCACTCCGATTCAGAATCTCACAGCTACGGCCCGAATAGCAGAGTCAATCCAGCCTTCCTAGTCGGAAGCTGGCAGAGGGCTGATGCAGATCCGGGCGCTGCTCAGGGCAGCAGGAGAGCAGAATACATCAGTATCTCAGTCGCGGAATAGGATTCATAACAGATCCATTGCAGCGGACACGGTTCAGTCGGCTCACAGCCCAAGATCGCCTCCGCGGCGTGAAGGCCGTGGGTAGTATAATCATCCACTCGACCGTGACAATCGTCGTCGGGGACCCACGCCTCCTCCCAGGAGTGCATCATATGTGCCTCGGCGGAACGATGATAGGCGCCGTCACAGTGGTGAGCGCAGGAATTCAGTCGATCCAGGGGAACCGGGCTTCGACGCGAGGTCTATCCTCGTTCAAGGCCTGGTCGACCGGAACAGAGCACACAGAGAAGACCCTGGCAGAGATCGTCCAAGTGGCAGCCGAGTGCATGTTTCTGGTCCCGAGTGTTTTAGCAGAGCCATCAGGGCAGCAGTGATACCTCCCAACTTCAGGCTGGCATCCGGGGTCAGTAAGTTCACTGGTGAATCCAAGCCTGAAACTTGGCTTGAAGATTACCGAGTGGCTGTGCAGATTGGGGGCGGTAACAACGAGATAGCGATGAAGCATCTCCCGCTCATGTTGGAAGGGTCAGCCCGAGCATGGCTAACTCAGTTGGCTCCGGGCAGTATTCACAGCTGGGAAGAGCTATCCCGAGTGTTCGTGAGAACTTTAGAGGGCACCTGCAAGCGACCTGGAGGATTTCCTGAGCTGCAGCACTGCGTGCAGAAGCTGAATGAGACTTTGAGGGAGTTCATCCAGAGATGGTCCACTCTGCATCACACCGTCAAAAATGTTTCAGAGCATCAAGCTGTGTGCGCCTTCAAGGAAGGCGTAAAATACAGAGAGTTGGTCTTGAAATTCGGTCGGACTGGGGATATGACTCTGGCTCGAATGATGGAGATAGCCACCCGGTACGCTAACGGGGAAGAAGAGGACCGACTCCGTAGCGGGAAGAGCAAACCAGTCGGCCAAGAGACCGGTGGAGGTAACTCCAGTCGGAAGCAGAAGCGCAAGGCCGAGCAGGCGGCGCCCGGAGAGATTGCGGCAGTGAATCAAGGAAAGTTTAAGGGAAAACCTAAGGGGCCCTGGACCCCTAAGAAGGTGAAGGATAAGGAAGGGAATGATCTGCTGGATTTGCCATGCCACATCCACACGAAAAAAGATGAGGAAGGTAATCTGATTTACCCGAAGCATACCACCCAGCAGTGTCAACTCCTAATCCAGCAGTTCCGAGAGAAACAACCCAATGAGAAGGAGAAGGAGTCGGACCAAGGTGAACATGAAGAGGAAGACGATGGTTATCCCAAATTCAATTCCACTCTGATGATATTTGCTGACGTTGAAAGCAAGAGTCGACTGAAGGTCATCAACAGGGAGGTGAAGATGGTCGCTCCTGCGGCGACGACCACCTACCTGAGATGGTCTCAGACAGCCATTACATTCGACCAGTCTGACCATCCTGCTCGTGTGGCCACCCCTGGGAGGCAAGCTCTGGTGGTCAACCCCGTGGTTGGAGGCACTCAACAGACCAAAGTACTGATGGACGGTGGTAGTGGTCTGAACATCCTCTACGCTGAGACCTTGAAGGGGATGGGCATTCCGATGTCCAAGCTTAGCGAGAGCAATATGAATTTTCATGGTGTTATTCCTGGAAAGAAAGCCGAATCACTCGGCCAGATCGCCCTTGACGTGGTTTTCGATGACTCAAAGCATTACCGTAAGGAGAAGTTGACATTTGAAGTCGTGGATTTCCAGAGTGCGTATCATGCAATTTTGGGTAGGCTAGTGTATGCATGCTTTATGGCTCGACCATGCTATGTGTACCTCAAACTAAAGATGCCTGGCCCCAAAGGTGTGATCACAGTTACAGGCAATCGACAGAAGGCTGAGGAGTGTTTTCAGAAAGGCTCCAAGATCACCGATGAACAAATGGCAGCAGTTGAGTTCCAAGAATATCAGAAGAACGCAGATCCGAGTGATTTGATCAGAGCCAAGAAACCTGCCACAGATTCTGCATTCCAATCGACTGGTGAGACGAAGCCAGTTCATATTCACCTGACGGATCCCGATGCCGCACCGACCCATATATCAACAACACTCGACAGCAAATAGGAAGAAGCGCTCGTCCAGTTCCTCCCTGAGAACTGGGACATCTTTGCATGGAAACCTTCTGACATGCCAGGTGTGCCCAAAGGACTGGCCGAGCACCGTTTGCGTGTCTACCCCAAAATAAAACCCGTCAAAGAACACCGTCGGCGGTCCGCCATGCAGAAGAGGAAAGCAATTGGTGAAGAAGTGGCTCGACTGTTGGCAGCAGAGTTCATCCGTGAAATCTACCACCGAGTGGTTAGCCAATGTAGTCATGGTTCCTAAGAAGGATAATTCACTTCGTATGTGCATTGATTTCAAGCATATCAATCGGTCCTGCCCGAAAGATCACTTCCCTCTCCCTCGCATCTATCAGATTGTTGACTCGACTGTGGGGTGTGAGCGCTTGTCTTTCTTAGATGCGTATTCCGGATACCATCAGATCCAACTATATGGTCCCGATGAAATAAAAACAGCCTTCATCACCCCATTCGGGTGCTTTTGCTATGTCACCATGCCTTTTGGTTTGAAAAATGCCGGAGCCACATTCATGAGAATGATTCAGAAGTGCCTGCTCACTCAAATCAGTCGGAATGAGGAAGCGTACATGGATGACATTGTGGTCAAGTCTCGCAAAGGTTCCGACCTATTGACTGACCTTGCAGAAACCTTTGCCAACCTGAGAAGGTACGATATCAAGCTTAATCCGTCAAAATGCACGTTCGGAGTTCCAGGAGGAAAGTTACTCGGTTTTCTCATTTCCGAATGAGGGATCGACGCCAATCGAGAAAAAGTTGATACCATCCTCGGAATGAAACGCCCCGTGCGAGTGCATGACATTCAGAAGCTGACTGGTTGTCTGGCCGTCCTGAGTCGATTCATTTCTCGTCTCGGTGAAAAGGCCTTTCCTCTTTACCGATTGATGAAGAAGTCTGATAAGTTCGAGTGGACTGATGAAGCTGAAGCAGCGTTTGCAGAGCTCAAAACCCTGCTTTCCACCAAGCCGGTGCTCGCTGCGCCAATCAGCAAAGAGCCTTTACTGCTCTACATTGCAGCCACTGGACAAGTTGTCAGCACAGTACTCACGATCGAGCGAGAAGAAGAAGGAAAAGCTTACAAAGTTCAACGTCCAGTCTATTATCTCTCTGAAGTTTTGACTCCATCCAAGCAACGATACCCGCATTATTAGAAGCTTTTATATGGAATTTACATGACCATGAAGAAGGTGGCGCATTATTTCTCTAACCACTCCATTACAGTTGTTAGCGACGCGCCATTATCTGAAATTCTGAATAACAGAGACGCAACTGGTCGAGTGGCAAAATGGGCGATTGAACTCATTCTATTAGATATCAAGTTCGAGGCAAAGAAGGCCATCAAGTCCCAAGCAATTGCAGATTTCCTTGCCGAGTGGATTGAGAAGCAACTGCCGACTCAAGTTCACTCGGAGCATTGGACTATGTTCTTTGATGGCTCCAAGATGCTGAATGGTTCAGGGGCTGGAGTAGTTTTGGTATCCCCCCACGGAGACAGGCTTAGTTATGTTCTCTAGATTCATTTTGATTCCTCCAATAACGATGCCGAATATGAAGCACTTCTATACGGGTTGCGTATGGCCATTTCACTCGGCGTCCGTCGCCTTATGGTGTACGACGACTCAGATTTGGTGGTTAACCAAGTGATGAAGGAATGGGATGCCAAGAGCCCAGCCATGACAGGTTATTGCAATGTAGTGAGAAAGCTGGAGAAGAGGTTTGAAGGTTTGGAGCTCCACCATATACCCCGACTGAAAAATCAAGCTGCAGATGAGTTGGCCAAGATAGGCTCAAAGAGAGAAGCTATTCCCCGAAACGTGTTTCTGGAACATATCCATTCGCCTTCGATTCAGGAAGATCCTTTCACAGAAGAGTCACCGCAGCCCAAGAATGCCACGGATCCGAGTGAAGTCGAAGTCCCAGCCGTGGTCGACTTAATCATGGAGGTTTTGGTCATCACTCCCGACTGGACAGTACCATACATTGCATACATTCTTAGGAAGGAACTCCCAGAGGATGAAGAAGAGGCTCGACAGATCGTCTGACGGTCTAAAGCCTTTACTGTGATAAAAGGACAATTGTTCAGAGAGAGTGTAACTGGAGCTTGCCAGAAGTGCATCACGCCAGAAGAAGGCCGAATGATCCTTAACAATATTCACTTGGGGACCTGTGATCACCATGCGTCCTCTCAGACCATCGTAGCCAAAGCATACCGAGCCGGATTTTATTGGCCGCACGCTAACGAGATGGCAAAGGAAATAGTGGACAAGTGTGAAGGTTGTCAGTTTTATTCCAACATGTCCCACAAACCCGCATCAGCTCTGAAGAGTATTCCACTCGTCTGGCCTTTCGCCGTTTGGGGTCTGGACATGGTTGGACCTCTGAGGACAGGCAGGAGTGGATTAACTCATGTGCTGTTAGCAGTCGACAAGTTCACCAAATGGATCAAAGCCAAGCCCATCAAGAGCCTTGAAGCAAGCACAACCGTGAGTTTCATGAGAGAACTTATATTCAGATATGGCGTCCCACACAGCATCATCACGGATAATGGCTCGAACTTCGATTTTGAAGAGTTCAAAGCTTTTTGCGCCTCCCAAGGCACGAGGGTCGATTACGCTTCGGTCGCCCATCCCCAGTCGAATGGACAGGAGGAACGAGCGAATGGATTGACTCTCAACGGGCTGAAGCCTTAGTTAGTGTGTGACCTCAAGCACACGGCAGGGGCTTTGGGTCGACGAACTCCCATCAGTGCTTTGGGGGCTGAGGACAATCCCCAATCAGTCGACTGGACGGACTCCATTCTTTTTAGTCTACGGAGCCGAAGCCGTTTTGCCGAGCGATTTGCTCCACAACGCTCCCCGAGTCGAACTCTTCTCAGAAGAAGAAGCAGAGCAAGCTCGACAAGATGCAGTCGACCTCTTGGAGGAGGAAAGAGAGATGGCCTTAATCCGACCGACCATTTATCAGCAAGACTTACGTTGATTCCATGCCAAGAATGTAAGGGGTCGTGCATTCCAGGAAGGAGACTTGGTCCTCCGAGTGGATCAACAAAAGCCACACAAGCTCGCCCCCGCTTTGCAAGGCCCTTTCGTCATCACCAAGGTGCTCCACAATAGAGCATACCGTCTCTTCAACGTCGAACACAATAAAGATGAGCCGCGCGCCTGGAATGCGGATCTACTCCGCCCTTTCTATTCTTAAATGTTTAGACCGATTAGATGTAATGAGAAATACCTTTTAGTTTGACTATCAAAAGACATAATTTACTCCTTCCAAATGGTTGTTGTTTATTTCTTTTGTATACATTACCTTAGCTGCGAATCTATTTTGCCTGAGAAGGATCGATAAAAATCCTACCGAGTGATGAGTCTGCCTCTCACTCGGGGGCTTAGCTGCAGCCCAGTGCTCGCCTAAGTCATAAAAATCGTACCGAGTGATGAGTCTGCCTCTCACTCGGGGGCTTAGCTGCAGCCCAGTGCTCGCCTAAGTGATAAAAATCCTACCGAGTGATGAGTCT
>NC_057803.1:735869225-735874913 GCF_018294505.1 Triticum aestivum | reverse complement strand
AAATCCTACTGAGTGGTGAGCGAACCTCCCGCTCGGAGGCTTAGCTGCAGTCTCGTAGTCGCCTAAGTTTGAAAAAAATCCTACCAAGTGAAGAGCAATCCTCTCACTCGGGGGCTTAGCTGCAGCCCAGTGCTCGCCTAAGTTTGAAAAAATCCTACCGAGTGGTGAGCGAACCTCCTGCTCAGAGGCTTAGCTGCAGTCTCTTACTCGCCTAAGTTTAATAAAATCCTACCGAGTGAAGAGCAATCCTCTCACTCGGGGGCTTAGCTGCAGCCCGGTGCTTGCCTAAGTTTGAAAAAATCCTATCGAGTGGTGAATGAACCTCCTGCTCGGAGGCTTAGCTGTAGTCTCGTACTCGCCTAAGTTTTGAAAACCTTACCCAATCGGTCGACTGGAACGTCAAGACCATTGCTGAGTGCCTTGTTGATGAGCTGATCAATGCTGCGCAAGGATAACCAGATCAGTCGATCAGAACGTCAAGACCATTGCTGAGTGCCTTGCTAATGAACTGATCAATGCTACTCAAGGATCACCCGACCGGTCGACTGGAACATCAAGACCATTGCTGAGTACCTTGCTGATGAGCTTATCAATGCTACTCAAAGATCGCTCGATCAGGCGACTGACCATTCTTCTCCAGAAGCTGCATTAAACAAACGGACAATCATTCGAGAGAAAGGAAAATTTCATTTGAAGACAGACGCAATATGTGGGGTGATAAATCCGAAGTTTCTTAACCGCAAAATAAAGTGCTCGGGCATCAGGCCCGAAGGAGTTTTAACGATTACAAATCCACTCGGCATCCCGAGGAAAATAAAAGCGGTGACATAATGTTTTTTAATCACTCGGCGGGAGAAGGACTGGCCGGGTCGCAGAAGCTGTCCAGATCGATGCTGTCGGCAATGCGAGTGGCTGCCTCGAGGAAAGTGTCCATGAATTCCTGGAAGGATTGCTTATTGGTGTTCGCCACTCTGGGAGCTGCCATCTTGTCTTCCTTGGCCTCCTTGCAGTGCACTCGGACCAAAGACAAGGCGACGTCAGCCCCATAGCGGGCAGAAGATTTCTTCCACTCTTGCACTTGGTCTGCGATCTGGTTTAGTCGAGTCATCAAGGACTCGAGGTCTTGAGACATTTCCGCCTGAGGCCAGAGCTCGGCGTCCACTCGGACCATCGCCGCCTTCAGCCGAGCCAGATAGTCGACTGCACAATCCAAGTGCGATTCCAGTCGAAGCAAGTTCATCGCGACTTCATCTTTCATGGGGCTGTTGATAGGGTCGAGACCTGTCTCGACCCGTCCAGTTTCAGCCTCGAAGTCCTGACAGAGTTCTATTTCATCACAACGAACAATGAGTCGACAGTATTGCAAATCCCAGTCGACGACAGTTATTTAACTGAATAGACATACCTTCAAGCTTCAGGAAAAGCTTTGCCGCAAGTTGTTCTAAATGAGACTCTAGCTTGCCGGTCTTGGTCCTGAGGCCCTCAACTTCAGCGGTCAAGTTCTCCTTGTCCTTCCTCAGTTGCTCGACTTCACGATTAGCGTCCAAGACAGCCGTCTTCAATGTCGCGTTCTCATCCTCCAACTTGCCGACTGAAGCCAGCTTCTCGTTCGCAAGCTTCATCTTCTCGCGCGCTTCCTTTTGAGCAGCTGCCAGGTCCAGATCCTTCTGCTCCAGAGCTTCCTTCACCCTCTCTAAAGAAACAACACTCTTTAGACGAGACTGAAGTTGGCGATTTTCACTACGCACATCTGCTTGTGTGAATTCACTCGGTTCAAAGAGACTGAAAGAAAAGCCAGTGCCAAGTGTGAAGCTACAAAGCAGACAAAATGATCGAGTGATTACCTCCCATGATGGCTGTTTCTTCTTGAGCTTTCTTCAGATTCTTCTTCGCAAGTTCGAGATCAAGTTCAACACTGATATGCTTCTTCTTTAATTCGGTGAGCCGAGCTCCAAGATCACAAGACCTCTGCAGCCAGAAGGACAGACATGTTAGTCGACACATACAAGTAAAAGTGAAGGAAAAGATTTACTCTAAGACTACTGCCGAATCAAATATTCAACAGTAGTCTCGGGGACTACACCCAGTGGGTGCACTTAGCATGCCCCCACTGGATCAGATCAATACTCAGCAAGGAGTTTAAAAATAAATTAAAAAAAGAGACAGAATGATCAACATTCATCAGTCCTCAGTCGACTGCCAGCAACCGACCGTGGTCTCGGGGAGTACACCCAGTGGGTGCACTCGACGTGCCCCCACTGATTCGGAAAGTGCAAAATCAGAGATTTCTTGAGTTCTAAGTGAAGGAACACCCAGTGGGTTATCAAATATAAAGCAACGTTCAAAAGTTCGATCGGAAGTTTACTGACCTGGACATTGGTTTGAAGGTTAGTGCTGGCATTGTAGGCTATTTGACTAGCTTCATGCATCACTTTCACCTGCTCCATGACAAGATTCGCCTGGCGAAGGGCTTCCCTAGCGGCACTCGGCGAGTTGTCCGGAGTTTGATATGTAGCAAAGAGGGATTGCTCCAGAGGGGTCAAAGTAGTGGCCGGGTCAGACGAGTGGAGTTGCACCGGTGCAGCAGGCGTCTATGCAGTCGACCCCGACGGAAGATCAGTCGTCAACGGGTTAGCAAATGTGACGTTAGTCCGAGCTATCACCTCAGGTGCCGGTGTCGAGTGAGGGATTTGGACTTCAAGTCTCCTTCTGCTCGAACCTCCAGTCTTCTTCTTCCTCTCTTGTAGAGGCACTTCTTCTTCCTCGTCATCACGGAGCACAACGATATCTTGCGGGGCTACATAAGAAGAGAAGTATCAAATTTTTAGTCAATCGACCACCCACTTAGTTAAACAGAACTGGGTTGAATGAACTTACCAGCTCGTGAGGTGGCTTCTTCGTCTTCTGGTGCCTTGTCAACGTCCATGTCAGTGGCAGCAGAGGCGGGGCTGGAAGGACACAAGAATTAGTCAGTCATACCGAGAAAACCTTCAGTCGACTTACAGAAACGCAAACAAGATACCCACCCTGAGGCAACGGGGACGTCCATCTTGATTCACGGCAACATATTTCGGGTCTTGGAGGGGGCGACTTTAGACTGCTTAGCCACCTTCTCCTTTGGCTCCGGAGTCGACGTCCGAGTGCGCTTCTGGGTGGTAGCACTTGGAGCCGCACTCTTCACATGGCCGCTAGATGGATCGTGTTGCTGCTTGGATCGACGCTCAGAGCGCGGCGGTGAGTTGACCCTCTTCCTCCTCGTCCGACTCCTCACTCTCTTCCTCCTCCTCCTCTCCCGTGGACTCCCATTCGCCACTCTCCTCTGCACTGTCCTCCCCCTCCTGGTCCTGCGCCAAAGCATGTTCGCCGTTGGGCATTGAGTACATCTCAGTGAATACCTACAAAACAAATTGGTCAAAACAAGAGTCAGCCAACACCGGGCGCAGTCGGAACGCAAGCGGAAAACAGTCAGAACAGAGAATGTACCTTATCGGGTGGGTTGTCACTTCCGAAAGGGACGACTCGCCTGGATCCTCTAGGGTTATTTTTATTGCCCGTGATACCCTTCAACCACTAGGCCACGGTGTCGAGTGTCACTTCTTCTGGATGGACCCGAGTGGTGTCGCCCAGTCCAGAATACAACCACATCAGGTGATCACGGGCCTTGAGAGGCTGGATACGCCGAGCGAGGAACACCTCCAGCAAGTCCAGGCTAGTGACACCATCATTGATGAGCTGGACCACTCGGTCCACTAACATTCTCGTCTCCATGGTCTCAGCAGCAGTAACCTTCAGTGGAGCAGGAGTCTGGACACGGTCGAATGA
This sequence comes from Triticum aestivum, assembly GCF_018294505.1. Taxonomy (NCBI): domain Eukaryota; kingdom Viridiplantae; phylum Streptophyta; class Magnoliopsida; order Poales; family Poaceae; genus Triticum; species Triticum aestivum. The sequence continues at coordinate 735,871,091 of NC_057803.1, read as the reverse complement.
AAAAGGAGGAAGACCGATCGACTGACCTGGAGTCCCAACGTCCTGGCAGTAGAACCAGGACGATTGCCAACCACTAACGGATTCAGAGAGGGTCACCGCAAGGAAAGCACTCCTATTCCTCTTTTGGATACCTAAGCCTCCGCACATCTGGATAACGTGGTTTTTTGAGTCACTCGACTTCGCCTTTTTAACCGACTGGGAACGAATGGTGAAGATATGTTTGAAGAGACCCTAGTGCGGTCGACGCCCTAAGAAGTTCTCGCACATCAACACAAATGTGGCTAGATACGTGATGGTATTGGGGGAAAAGTGATGGAGCTGTGCCCCGAAGAAGTTCAAAAACCCACGGAACAAAGGGTGCAGAGGAAGCGAGAAGCACCGGTCGACATGAGTGGCGAGCAAGACACACTCACCCGGTCGAGGTTGTGGCTCCGTCTCTCCCTTCGGCAGCCTCGCCGCCCCCACTGTAATCAGCCCGGACTCCTCCAGCTCGGTCAGATCCTCCAGCCGGATCGAAGAACCGATCCAATCGCCTTGGATCCAGCCCGGCGGCAACCCCGAGCGCGATGACGATCAGCGGCTTGGTTTCTTTCCCTTCACCGCCCCCGTCGCCTTCTTGGCAGGCTCTAGCGCCGCCGTCTTGTCCTTCACCATGGTGGGAAAGTGGCTGGTTCGGAGGCGAAGGCGCTTGGCGCGGCGGAGGAGCAGAGAAGAAAGGAGAAGAGGCAGGCGTGCATAGTGCAAGCACCCCGGCCCCATTGCCCTATAAAGATTCACTTCCGAGTGACTGACGCGTGGGGCCAGGCAATCCCATCAAATCCTGCTACAGTTGCGCGCAACGAACATGGCGAAAAAGGCGGCGCGATAATCGAGGCATCTCTGCTTATCTGGGCCCCCCTTTTTTCGGCGCCCTCCTACCCGCGCGCACCCCCGAAATTTCGTATCCCGCAGAATCCGGGATTCCCCGCGGACAATTGCGCCCGAGATCTCGCACTCCCACACGACACTCGACGCATGAGGCCACCAGTTCAATCGACAACTTTCTGAATGGATCAAGGCAACCGAGTCGACTCCGAAGTACCAACGCAGGCGTTCAGTCTAGCAGGAAACACTCGCGGAGACACAAAGGCAGAGGACAGGTCCAATGTTGTCTTACTTTCCTCTCACACCTTAATCCATTCGGAGACTACTGACGAGGATATAGACCCGGGGTAGGGTCATAGGCTCGACCTATACGTCCTACCCAAGGTCACTACCCTTGAAGATGGAAAGACCAAGAGTCAACAGAAGAGCACCAGTCTCATATGTCGAGTGCAATCCACTCGACGGTCAGACCACTCGACGGTCGCTACCTATCGTCACTCGACCACAAGGAAGGTCACTCGACCGTATCGAAGACCAGTAGTCGGAAGAGTACGCAACGGCCAGATATTTACTCCTTAGTCTTCATGAGCATTAAGAGTACTTAATGCTGGCGTTACCAGTAACGCCCCTTACTTTATGTACATTAGTTCCCTTGTAACGGAGTGGGGCTGGGGTCCTGGCGCACTCTATATAAGCGACCCCCTCCTCTGGCACAAGGGTTCGCACCCTCTGTAATACAACACACATAATCCAATCGACCGCCTCCGGGCACCGAGACGTAGGGCTATTACTTCCTCCGAGAAGGGCCTGAACTCATAAACCTCGTGTGTAACACTTCGCCATAGCTAAGATCTTGCCTCTCCATTCCTACCCCCTTTCTACTGTCAGACTTAGAACCACGACAGCTGCTGCATCGAGCCCAGGCAGGTGGGCCTTTTGTCCAGGTTAGTAACAACAACTGGGACCAAAAAGCATCCATGCATCAGCAGCTCAGGAGCTGGG
>NC_057803.1:735849557-735868299 GCF_018294505.1 Triticum aestivum | reverse complement strand
CCTCCGTTTGGTCACCGGAGTCGTCATCACGGTCTCCTTCTTCCACCGGCATTCGGTCACCGGACCCATCATGATCATGTCCATCCTCCTCCATTGTTCGATCACCAGAGCCTTCACCCTCTCCTTCCAGACCATCGGTGTCATTGAGATACGACAAGACATCACCTCCGCTGAGGATTATGTCCCCCAACAACTGTTCTGTTTCCAAGTCTCTTTGCTCCATAGTTTCTGGAAATATTACAACATGGCAATTAATATACAAACATGAGAGATGAATATATTAGTGGAAAACATAGACCTAGCTAGCTAATCACAACAAGGAATATTAATTAGTGGCCTCGATGATTCTACGGTTTGGGGTGGCCTCGACAACGCTTCTATGGTTTGGGGTGGCCTCGGCAACGCTTCTAGGGTTTGGCCCGGACCGCCTCTCTCATGATTGTCTGACGTCCGGACCACCTCTCTCATGAATGTGAAACAAGGGATTTAACAAAATGGCGCCATTCTGGATGTGCAGAAAATGGTCCCTATTTTTCCTGATGTCATCTACCCTTCTATATGTCACGTTGTCTAGTGTCAAAGAATTCAAGAAAACCATGGCTTCGTCATTAGCCGGAAGTAACAGACGCATGATGGTATGAAGCTCTCCAAAGATATTTTGGAACGGAGCCCTGGTAGGATAATTCGCTTTTTGGTATGAAGTACGGCAAGAGACTTTCGAATATCGCTATTTGGAAGGCCTTTGCTGAACTTTGTACCAAAAAGTGAATTATCCTATCACGACTCCTTTCCAAAATAACTTTGGAGAGCTTGATACCATCATGCACCTATTACTTCCATCTAATTATGAAACCATGGATTTCTTCAATACTTTGACACAAGAGAACGTGCACATATAGAAGCATAGATGAGATCAGGAAAAATATGGATCAACTTAATTATGCACATCCATAATGGGGCCATTATTGATAAATCTCTTATAAATCTCGAGAGAGTTTGTCGGGTAGGGGCGGGAGGGGGTAGGAGATCGACAACATTTTTTGTAGGGTTTGGGTGTCCTCGAGAGTTGGTCGAGTGAGAGGGGGTTGATCGATGTCCCCTCTCGACCCCTCAGAGATCCTCGACCCTCGATCCCTCAACGACCCACAACCCTTGACCCCTCGGCGACCCTCGACCCTCTACCCTAGTTCCCGACCCTCGACCGCTCGGCGATCCTCGATACCCTCATTCCCGATAAAAAATAAGAAGAGGAAGAACAAGAAGAAGAAAAAGAGGAGAAGAAGAAGGAATAGAGGGGAAGAAGAAGGAATAGAATAACAAAAAAACGAGGAGAAGAAGAAGGAATAGCGGAGAAGAAGCAAAAATAGAATAAGAAAAAGAAAGAGGAGGATAAGAAGAAGGAATATGGGAGAAGAAGAAAAAAATAACTTCTTCTCCTCTTTTCCTTCATTCTATTTCTTCTTCTTCTCCTCTATTCCTTCTTCTTCTCCTCTTTTTTTTTCTTATTCTATTTTTTCTTCTTCTTCCCTATTCCTTCTTCTTCTCCTCTTTTTCTTCTTCTTCCTCTTCTTATTTTTTTCCTCCTCTTCTTCCTCTCCTCTTCTTCTCCTTCTTCTTCTCCTTCTTCCTCTCCTGTTCTTCTTTTTCTTCTTCTTCCTTCTTCCTTTCTTCCTCTTTTCTTCTTTTTCCTTATTTTCCTTTTTCATCTCCACTAACCTAAAATGTACTAACCTAAAATGCACTAACAGTACAACTGACCTAAAATGCACTAAATCAACTAACCTAAAATGCACTAACCTAAAATGATATCTACTAACAACCTAAATGAAAAAATTAATACATATATGAACAAAAAAATTCATCATTACTCTCATTATGTATATCCATGCATACATATGAACAAGAAAACATCATATATATATGATCATCTACGGAAAAAAACATAATATGAAAAAAAACATATATGAACAAAACAGGGGAGGAAAGGGGGCCGGCCGCCATACCAAACGGGGAGGGGCGGCGCGCACCATTGGGGCAGGGCATGGGCGCGCGCGGGGGGGGGTGTTGGTGTCAAAACCGGTGGATCTCGGGTAGGGGGTCCCGGTGTGTGTGTCTTAGGCTGATGGTAACAGGAAGCAAGGGACACAATGTTTACCCAGGTTTGGGCCCTCTCGATGGAGGTAAAACCCTACTTCCTGCTTGATTAATATTGAAGATATGAGTAGTACAAGAGTAGATCTACCACAAGATCGTAGAGGCTAAACCCTAAGAGCTAGCCTATGATGGTATGATTGTAATTGTGATCGGCCTTCTAAGGACCATCCTCTCCGGTTTATATAGACACCGGAGAGGGCTAGGGTTTACATGGAGTCGGTTACAAGGAAGGAAATATAATATCCGGATCGCCAAGCTTATCTTCCACGCAAAGGAGAGTCCCATCCGGACACGGGCCGAAGTCTTGAGTCTTGTATCTTCACGCTTCAATAGTCCGGACGATCTATATAGTCCGGCTATCCGGATACCCCCTAATCCAGGACTCCCTCAGTAGCCCTTGAACCAGGCTTCAATGACGTTGAGTCCGGCGTGCAGTCTTGTCTTCGGTGTTGCAAGGTGGGTTCCTTCTCCGAATACTCCAAGGTTGTTATCGAACACGTAGACCGTGTCCGGATCTGCAAGATGATTTTCACACACCATTGTCGGGAACATATCATAAACCTGTTCTACTGGCAATCTTTGTACGTCATGCCCTTGCATCGTGGCCTGATACAACACGAACCGGCGTTTCCTGCGCAACCTCGACTCGTGTTGCGAGGAGGTTTTATTGGCACGTCCTGCCAAAGCAGAGATTGTGTTCCTCTTATTACGGGATCTTTCATCAATATGGGCGTGTGTGACCCCACGACGACCGTTGGTATGACTCCGTGTATTTTAGATAAGTCTCAAGCGGTCACGCTGAGGACTCTTGATATTCATCCCCTTTATAAAGGGGCCGAGGCCTACGCCTCTTTTCCACCTCTCCTGCTCCTTCTCGCACCTCGAGCTCCAGCACTCAAAACCTAAGCTTCAACACCCCAAATCCTCCAGTATGTCCGGATCCGACGCAAAAGGCCGGTGGGTGGCCTCCTCGATCCAAGAGGAGGATATTACTAAGCTTAGGGAGGTCGGATACCTGACCACCGATATCCAGCGCACACTACTAGGAACATGCCTACTAATGGCGCACCGGTTTTGCCTACTAATGGCGCACTACCGGTGCGCCATTAGTACCACGCCACTAGTATTTTTTACTAATGGCGCAACTGTGGTGCGCCATTAGAATAGCCCACGGTGCGCCATTAGTATCTGGTATACTAATGGCGCACCACATAGAAGTGAGCCATTAGTAACAATTTTTTTTCAAATTTTTTTTTCTGAATTTTTTTTATTTTTTTTTCGTTTTTTTCTTAATCTCAGTTCACTATGGCTTAATCTCGGATCAATATGCTTAATCTCAGGTCAAATCGCTTAATCCGTGGTCAAACTTCCTGAAAGGTCACCCATCCTCACACTACTCCAGCTCAAGCACGCTTAACTTCAGAGTTCTATCCAACCCCAGCAACAGCTCACTTCACACGCACTTGTTGATATATCTGGCATATCAATCCTATTATACCTTGTTGATGTCTAGGACTTTGTTCATGTTCATGACTATGATGAAATTTTGAAAAATATTTCAAACTTCCCGGTCATATTACGTACCATTTTTTGAAAAAAAAAAAAAATTCAAAACCAATTTTTATTCTGTTACTAGTGGCGCACCACATCCACGGTGCACCATTAGTAAGTTTGAAATTTTTTGAATTTTTTTGCCTCTAGATCTTGAAAGCCCTGTAACTTTTTTTCTGTTAGGTTTTTGGGGATTTTGAAAATGTTTAACGGGGTTCCCCAGTAAAATTTGGATGTAACTTTTTGAGTAGATGATTTTTCATATAAAAAACTTTTTCATCCGAGTTCGTATGCAAAAGTTATGCCCATTTTACAAATTTCCAGAGAGATTTTGCAAATAAAGTTGAAATTCATATTTGTAAATTTTCCCAACTACTAGACCACATATCACATGGGAAACTTATTTTCTTTTATTTTTTTTGACATTTCCATCATTTTCTTTTTTTTTAAAACTGAAAAGGCGATCCACAGGGGGGGTGCATTCGGTGTTGGGGCAAGTTAGTAATGGCGCACCGTGGGGTGGTGCGCCATTACTAGTTAAACTAGTAATGGCGCCCCACACCCACGGTGCACCATTACTAGTTTTGAAAAAAAAATAAAAAAAATTCATATTTTTTGATTTTTTTTTGAAAAAAACTTAGTACTGGCGCACCAGTGGACAGTGCGCCATTACTAGTTAAAACTAGTAATGGCGCACCGAGGCATGGTGCGCCATTAGTAACAAATATTTTTTTATTTTATTTTTTACTTTTTTTTCAAAACTACTAATGGCGCACTGCGGATGTGGTGCGCATTTAGTATGTCAACTAGTAATGGCGCACTATACAACGGTGCGCCATTAGTAATAATTTTTTTATGTTTTTTTTTCAAAACTACTAATGGCGCACCAGGCACCTGGTGCGCCATTAGTAATATATTACTAATGGCGCACCGAGACATGGTGCTCCATTAGAATATAGTAACTAGATCTTTGATGGCGCGCGTTGCTGCGCCCGTCTAATTTTACTCTTATATTTCTTAGGATATGAAGTAGTTTAAATTCAAGGTTTGCAATGTTCTACCGTATTGTGCCTTCTAGCACTTTGTGTGTGTCTCCTTAATTTTTGGCTCTTACAAGAGTTTTGTATTGCGATTGATGGATACTACATGTTTTGTAATTGATCGTGACCTCTTTTGACTCCTACACTCTCACAAAGTCTGGAGTCATGACATCTAAAAATATAAATATTGAGAAAACCCAGTAGAAATACTTAGAAAAAAATTATGCCACACAAATGCCTCAAAAAAATTGAACAACATATTATCTAAACAACCTCTATGTATTTCTAAGATTGTTGATGCCCCATAAAAAATACATTTTAGTAGAACAGATAAGATTCTACAACCCCATATGAAAGGAACTACACCCGGCATACATCTCTTGTCATCATGTTTACAGCAAATTGGGTATATTGTTGAGCAAACTGAAGCTGTGTCGTTGCTTTTCTAATTTCAAAGACACCGCCTTGATCCTGCCGGCACGCGTCTGCAAGTCGCCTTGGTTTGGTCTCATGACCATGTTGTTGGACTAAGGACCAGTACCCCTAGAACGTCATGTGGGCATACTTTAGGCTGTTCGACACCGTTGGAGCTCCACTTTCTTTTTAAATTATTAAGTAACTGCCATGTCAAGTTAGTTTTCTCCCTTCACTTTTCAAACAAAAGGAGTAAAAACAGAAGTGGAGTTCCCAGAATATGAGCACACCAAATGAGCATATATATCTACATAGGATCAATGGAAGGTACATAAGATAATTGGAAGTAATACCCGTCAAAAAACATACTGCACCTGCTCTCAATTTTTTTATACCAATAGAATTTGTACATATGACAAAAATGTAAGAAAATGCATGCCATCTTAAATATTTTTCAATAATTAACCTGATCAAACAACATATCTACCATTTTATCATAGGATTAACTCTACCTTGTCAGGCACAACACTTTGCCACATCATTCCATAGATAGATTGCGTGCCTTACCTAAGCATTCCTTGAAGATGTCACATATGACTTGTGTATGCCACAACATTCAGGGAGCAGTCTTGTGTTTTCACAGCTTGTCAAGTTTAATCACATTTGCTGCGAGATTGCTTGGCATCACGTTGCTTGGCATTCCTAATGTATTACCTTTATTTACGTAATAGTACAGAATTAGCACCTGAAATTGGTCCACATTATTGAGAGATAACTCACATGAGTAAAATAAAAATCTGGATGCTAATATATACTGGGGAAATGTAATATAAATATAAGATGTTGGTAGTATCCAATATATTGTACTACACTTTGCTGACTCCTGTATATATAGACATTGGTTTGCTTTTAGTCAATTAATATGCAGTAGAGGGCTTTTAGTCAATTAATATGCAGTAGAGGGGAAGAAAAATACGATAAAAGAGCGAAAGGCAAGTATTGAAAGGATATGGGAAATACTACTTAGGGGTCATTAATGTGTTATGTACTTATGTTGGAACTAATTTGCTACTTAGTTGCTACCTTGGCATCCCTCTGAAAGTATAAACATGACAGAGGCATACACTAATTAGAGAACGTAATTGATTCAGTCTTTCAACTATATTTTTCTTCTAATCTGCTATTGGAGGATCTCTAACTCCACAAGGAATAACATAAAAATTTTGTCTCCTTTTTTTAAAACTTCTTATTATATGAAAATTGAGAAACCATTGTTGCCTAAAATACAGAACTACCATTTGGCACCTTCGCGGACATATTTGAGCCAAATCATAATACTAAAAGAACGGCGACTTCTAGTTAAATCATTATAGTGCCTCCCAAATAATTTTTACTCTATACTGGAAGGAGTACTTGGATCCAATCAAACATCTACAATAGAAGTATAGAACTACTATAAACAATATTGTTGAACGGTGGATTGTGAGAAAGAAACAATTCAACAGATTACTGTGGAGAATTCTTGTACTCCTACCACTCTCAGCTGATAGAAGGGGACCACTCCTTTACCACTTGTGTCTTCGTTGCTGCATATGTCTAATACTTTATATCCCATTTTTATAACCATTTCATACCCAATTTGTCTGAAAATTCATAACAACATATCAGCAGAGGAGAGTCACTTCCCAAACAAGCAGAATGAATAGCGTGACCTTGCAGCAACTTATGGCCATGTGTAGTACCGTAGCAAGATTATACCACACACCTGGGCAAGGATGGTTAGATGGAATCCAAGATGACACAGAATCCAGAAACCATAACTGCGAAAGGCGGAGAAGGACGATGGCCTGTGAAGAAATAAATAGAAGAAAAAATAGTTGTGATTAACTTTACTAAAAAAATGAGCATAGATGCTTATTTTTAATGACTTATTACAACTTAGAAATAAATAGAAAAAAATAAATATAGCAGAAAAGAAAAAAAACTATATAAAAAACTACTCAGAAATAAATAGAAGAAAAAATAGTTGTGATTAACTTTACTAAAAAGATGAGCATAGATGCGCTTATAGAGAAAATGAAACCTAAATTCATAATAAATTTCTACTAACTTCAGAGAAATTCAATATGAATTTAGGTCAAATTCCCTGTATAAGGGCATCTATTTTCATTTTGAGAGGAGCTCAACAAGGCAGAGAGGGAGCAGCTTATAAACCGGTGTCAGCCCCCTTCGGTTGGCGAGGTGGGACTAAACTCTGGCCGTAACGAGGACCAACCATTTAGTCCCGGTTGGTGGTACGAACCGGGACTAATGGGCTGCCATTGGTCCCGGTTCGTCCCATCAACCGGGACCAATAGTGGTGGGCCAGGAGCGAGGACCATTGGTCCCGGTTCGTCCCGCCAACCGGGACCAAAAGGTCCATACGAACCGGGACCAATGGCCCACGTGGCCCGGCCGGCCCCCGGGGCTCACGAACCGGGTCCAATGCCCCCATTGGTCCCGGTTCTGGTTGAACCGGGACTAATGGGCTGACCTGGCCTGGACCATTGTCCCCTTTTCTACTAGTGGGTTGAGACTTAACCAAATCTTAGTGATGTAAAATACATCACACAATGTACTAAATGTAAAATTTACGTCATTAAGTTTTTTACATGACTGAAAACACCCAACTGCAACAAATGACGTGAAAATACATTAGCCGCGCGGCTGCCACTCCAATGAGGCCGACGATGTGGCTTTCACCGGGTGCAGTTGCTGATAGGGAATGAAGTATGAAAATAAAAAAATCCTACAGAACACCCATGATCCAATCTAGGACATGCATAGGTACGAGAGGGGATTGTGTCTAAATATCCTTGTAAACCGAAAGCGGAAGCGTATATAACGCGGTTAATGTAGTCGTACTTTTCGCGGTCCAATCACGATCCAAACCGATCTAGCGCCGAACGAACGGCACCTCCGAGTTTAGCACGCGTACGGCTCGGCAACGTGCTCTCCTTCTTGATCCAGCAAGCAAGGGAGAGGTGGTAGATATGATTTGAACCAGCCCAATGGTGAGGTAGTGGTAGCACAATTTCAGAAGGGCTTCCCTCTAAGCGCGTACCGGAGGGACATGGGAGGAATTGGGAGCGGGAACGGGCTAGGGTGAATGGGTGGCTGCCCCCATGCGCCTCTCCCATCTATATATAGGCTAGGGGTAGGGGAGGGCATCCAAAACCCATCTAGGGCCGGCCACAAAGTTGAAATCCCTTTAAACTTGGACATAACATCTTATCTCTAGATTCCAACAACATGTGCGTTGGGGAAAGGGACGACCAGCCTATGTGGGCTGTGCCCCAACCCCTCGGTCCATATGGGCCCTTCTAGGTCGTTGGGCCCCTCGGTGGAACCCCATGAACCTTCTAGATCCTTCCCTGTACAATACCAAAAAAACCGAACTTTTTCCGGAACCCAAAATATGACTTCCCATATATAAATCTTTACCTCCGGACTATTCCGGGGCACCTCGTAATTTCCCGGATCCCATCCCGGGCTTCGAACAACCTTCAGACTTTTAACTATTATGATCTCAATACTACCCTAGCGACATCATACGTTAAGCATGTGACCCTGTGGGTTTGAGAACTATGCAGACATGACCGAGACTCCTCTCCGGACAATAATAAACAGCGGAACCTGGATGCCTATATTGGTTCCTACATATTCTACCAAGATCTTCATCGGTTGAACCACGATGTCAAGGATTAAGTCAGTCCTGTATTCAATTCCCTTTGTCCGGCGATATGTTACTTGCCCGAGATTCGATCGTCAGTATCTCCATACCTAATTCAATCTCGTTACTGGCAAGTCTCTTTACTCATTCCGTAATACAAGATACCGTGGCTAAACCCATTAGTCACATGAAGCTTCTTATGATGTTGTATTACCGAGAGGGCCGAGAGATATCTCTCGGTCACACAGAGTGACAAATCTCAGTCTCGATCCATGCAACTCAACAGACACCATCGGAGATACCTGTAGAGCACCATTATGATCACCCAGTTACGAAGTGACATTTGATAGCACATAAGACATTCCATTGGTACCCGGGAGTAGCATGATCTCATGGTCGAAGGAACATATACTTAACATAAAGAAAGCTATAGCAAATAACTAAACGATCTGATGTTAAGCTTAAGGTCGGGTCTCCTAATGTTGTGATCCCGTTATCAAATGACAACTCATGTCTATGGTCAGGAAACCATAACCTTCTCTGATCAATGAGCTAGTCTAGTAGAGGCTTACTAGGGACATGTTGTAGTTTATGTGTTCACACATGTATTTAAGTTCTCGGCCAATACAATTATAGCATTAATAATAAACATTTGTCATGAACGGGACATATGATAATAACGAAATTATCATTGCCTCTTCAATTTTTTTGTTAAATCTCAGTCAATGCTAAATTGGTTCTCAATGTAAGATCTTACAAATATAGCATTGACTGAGATTTAGCAATATTCTTTATTTTGATTTTATTTTAGTTGAGAAACTACTTTGGAGGGCTTGCTTATTCTTTTTGCCATACAATAGGGGGATAGATCGCGAAAGTCCTCTTCTAATCCCAAGCTCAAATGAGCTCAGGATGAACGGTAAAACCAAACAAATGAAACCAAATTCAAAAAATTCTAAATGTTTTGTTGTGGCAAACTTTGAGAAATGTTTTGTATGCTTGCCAAATTACATCAGAAAAAGCCATTCCTGCAAGTGATGAAAAAAAATCAGCACTCCATACAGTAGCACTTTGTTGCCATGAATTCAACGAATATCCTTTCAAGATACATTTTTGCAAGCACATACAACATGTTTCAAAGTTTATTAAAAAAACTCGGAATTTCTTTGATATTTTCATATATTTTTTATTTTACTGTTCTAGAGGGAGCATTTGAGCTCGCGATCATATACTTCACGTCCAATGGATGGTCCATTCTGCACCTGACAGTTGGCTAGGGATTTGAAGGTACCTACTAAGGCGAGGCAATTCTTCCATCAGAAGGAGCCTTTACTAGAGCCAATAGTGCTCCATGTTTTCTTCTTTCCAGAATTAGGGTGCTTAATATATGTATGTACTTATGGTGGCTTTAATCTAGCAAACTAGCAGGGGCATTTCGTTTTTATACGATGATACACTGTGCATTGTAGCAAATCTATTAAATATCAAATCATATGTGTGCAAACTAGTAAAATCAGGAGCATTTTTTGTCAACAATTATTATAAGTGAATTCACAAAATTTTTTTTTACTATAAGTGTTGGCATGTCACTATATAGTACATACCCCCACATATAAAACGGACTACTGAACCCACTATAACATGTAAGACACATGCGACTCAGAAAAAACAGCTAAAGCAACATGTCAATTGGTTGGTGACAACCTAATACCTTATATACTCTAGAATTATCTATTTACTTATACTCAATAATAAACTTATCAATGTATTTTTAGGATGGATGCCATACATTAGAGATCTCACCACTATATTTAAGGGTACACAAACATATACACACACTATATCCATGCACCTTTAATAATTTAATTAGTGAAGACATGTAAGAGAATTGGTCTAGAAATGTTTGGCTTGAAAAAACAAGTAGCTTTCATTACAAAATACAGTTCTCCCTTACCCAACAAGTGTACATTTCATTTACATATATTTAAATGTAATAACACAAATTATCATTCTCATATTTAGAAACATTGTTAAGTGGTTAATTATACCGCTAAAGATATAAATATATTAGTTAGTCTCAAATTTTGGTACATATACATAAGTATAAATGTTTTGTATAAAACGTGTTTGGACCTGACCTGTTTCAAGAAATCAAATGTATTATTATTTTTAAGCACATAAACAGAATAGGTCTCAAACTCAGCATGTAAATTGGCGTGTTAATCTTAATAGTTTTCCAAGCATACTCTTTATTAGCCTATGTGGTGAAGTTTTCAATTTCTCAGATTTGATTGGAGTCATGATTAGCCATTAGGTAACCCCGCCTCCGAAGCGGTTAATGAATATATTCAATGGGTGATGATGATAGTGGGACGAAACAAAAGATGTAGCACTTAGATGGATGTGTACTAATATTTATGATTGGTGATATGTAATGGGAGGGATACCAACTCACATTTTTGTATCCCCATTTCGTATCCCGCGGAATCCGGGATTCCCCGCGGGCAATCGCGCCTGAGATCTCGCACTCCCACACGACACTCGACACATGAGGCCACCAGTTCAATCGACAACTTTCTGAATGGATCAAGGCAACCGAGTCGACTCCGAAGTACCAACGCAGGCGTTCAGTTTAGCAGGAAACACTCGCGGAGATACAAAGGCACAGGATAGGTCCAACATTGTCTTACTTTCCTCTCACACCTTAATCCATTCGGGGGCTACTGACGAGGATACAGACCCGGGGTAGGGTCATCGGCTCGACCTATACGTCCTACCCAAGGTCACTACCCTGGAAGATGGAAAGACCAAGAGTCAACCGAAGAGCACCAGTCTCATACGTCGAGTGCAATCCACTCGACGGTCACACCACTCGACGGTCGCTACCTATCGTCACTCGACCACAAGGAAGGTCACTTGACCGTATCGAAGACCAGTAGTCGGAAGATTACGCAACGGCCAGATATTTACTCCTTAGTCTTCATGAGCATTAAGAGTACTTAATGCTGGCGTTACCAGTAACGCCCCTTACTTTATGTACATTAGTTCCCTTGTAACGGAGTGGGGCTGGGGTCTTGGCGCACTCTATATAAGCCACCCCCCTCCTCTGGCACAAGGGTTCGCACCCTCTGTAATACAACACACATAATCCAATCGACCGCCTCCGGGCACCGAGACGTAGGGCTATTACTTCCTCCGAGAAGGGCTTGAACTCGTAAACCTCGTGTGTACATCTTCGCCATAGCTAAGATCTTGCCTCTCCATTCCTACCACCCTTTCTACTGTCAGACGTAGAACCACGACAGTTGGCGCCCACCTTGGGGCAGGTGTCTTAGCGACATATTGGTGAAGTGGCAAGTTTTTCCGGTCCCCATCATGGTTTCCGGCGGTGAGATGGTTCAGGGCCACGAGATCCGTCTCAGCGCGCTCGTTTTCATTGTCGATGACTCGATGTGGCTTCAGGAAGCTCCGCTCGACGTTGGGGCGTTCCCCGTCTGAGGGGCGACGCACTTTCGCGCGTGCGTTCGCGGTGTCCTTCTCTGGCAGCCGTCGACTCAGTATCTGTCGGCTCCGGTGGTGTTTTCTCTCCCCGCTGTTCGCCGTCGCAAGCGGTCCGGTCGATCGCGGCTTCAACGCTGGGTGAAGCATGTGGTGGCTCGGCGCTCGACCACCCATCAAGTCGCGGCAATCGAGCCCAACGAAACCCTCTACGGCCTGTTCGATCTGTCGACTAGCTCCATGGAGACTGCATCCGAGTGCGATAGCAGCGATCCTGCGACCGAAGTCCTGATGGTCAATGGTCCTCACAGCCCGCCCGGGTTCCGCCGCGAGGGCGACGGAGACGGAGGCGGTAATCCATCGCACGTCCATGAGGAATACTGACCCGAGCCCCTCTCATCGCAGCAGAGGGAAGAACTTCGTTGCCGCAACATGGATGCACTCCATACGCCCATCGTTGGAGAAACCCCCCAGGCTTGGGCCTTGGAGGAGGTGCGCCTAGCCAACTTGGCTGAGCGCACTCGACAGGATAACCTTCAGCGCGCTCTCGACGAGCGGGTCCATGAATCCAGTCGACGACAGCTTTTCCCACCTCCACCTAAGGTATACCGCACTCTGATTCAGAATCTCACAGCTACGGCCCGAATCGCGGAGTCGATCCAGCCTTCCTAGTCGGAAGCTGGCAGAGGGCTGATGCAGATCCGGGCGCTGCTCAGGACAGCAGGAGAGCAGAATACATCAGTATCTCAGTCGCGGAATAGGATTCATAACAGATCCATTGCAGCGGACACGGTTCAGTCGGCTCACAGCCCAAGATCGCCTCCGCGGCATGAAGGTCGTGGGCAGTATAATCATCCACTCGACCGTGACAATCATCGTCGGGGACCCACGCCTCCTCCCAGGAGTGCATCATATGTGCCTCGGCGGAACGATGATAGGCGCCGTCACAGTGGTGAGCGCAGGAATCCAGTCGATCCAAGGGAACCGGGCTTCGACGCAAGGTCTATCCTCGTTCAAGGCCTGGTTGACCGGAACAGAGCACACAGAGAAGACCCTGGCAGAGATCGTCCAAGTGGCAGCCGAGTGCATGTTTCTGGTCCCGAGTGTTTTAGCAGAGCCATCAGGGCAACAGTGATACCTCCCAACTTCAGGCTGGTATCCGGGGTCAGTAAGTTCACTGGTGAATCCAAGCCTGAAACTTGGCTTGAAGATTACCGGGTGGCTGTGCAGATTGGGGGCGGTAACGACGAGATAGCGATGAAGCATCTCCCGCTCATGTTGGAAGGATTGGCCCGAGCATGGCTAACTCAGTTGGCTCCGGGCAGTATTCACAGCTGGGAAGAGCTATCCCGAGTGTTCGTGAGAACTTTCGAGGGCACCTGCAAGTGACCTGGAGGATTGCCTGAGCTGCAGCACTGCGTGCAGAAGCTGAATGAGACTTTGAGGGAGTTCATCCAGAGATGGTCCACTCTGCATCACACCATCGAAAATGTTTCAGAGCATCAAGCTGTGTGCGCCTTCAAGGAAGGCGTAAAATATAGAGAGTTGGTCTTGAAATTCGGTCGGACTGGGGATATGACTCTGGCTCGAATGATGGAGATAGCCACCCGGTACGCTAACAGGGAAGAAGAGGACCGACTCCGTAGCGGGAAGAGCAAACCAGTCGGCCAAGATAACTCCAGTCGGAAGCAGAAGTGCAAGGCCGAGCCGGCGGCGCCCGGAGAGATTGTGGCAGTGAATCAAGGAAAGTTTAAGGGAAAACCTAAGGGGCCCTGGACCCCTAAGAAGGTGAAGGATAAGGAAGGGAATGATCTGCTGGATTTGCCATGCCACATCCACACGAAAAAATATGAGGAAGGTAATCTGATTTACCCGAAGCATACCACCCAACAGTGTCAACTCCTAATCCAGCAGTTCCGAGAGAAACAACCCAATGAGAAGGAGAAGGAGTCGGACCAAGGTGAAGATGAAGAGGAAGACGATGGTTATCCCAAATTCAATTCCACTCTGATGATATTTGGTGACGTTGAAAGCAAGAGTCGATTGAAGGTCATCAACAGGGAGGTGAACATGGTCGCTCCTGCGGCGACGACCACCTACCTGAGATGGTCTCAGACAGCCATTACGTTCGACCAGTCCGACAATCCTGCTCGTGTGGCCACCCCTCGGAGGCAAGCTCTGGTGGTCAACCCCGTGGTTGGAGGCACTCAACAGACCAAAGTACTGATGGACGGTGGTAGTGGTCTGAACATCCTCTACGCTGAGACCCTGAAGGGGATGGGCATTCTGATGTCCAAGCTTAGCGAGAGCAATATGAATTTTCATGGTGTTATTCCTGGAAAGAAAGCCAAATCACTCGGCCAGATCGCCCTTGACGTGGTTTTCGATGACTCAAAGCATTACCGTAAGGAGAAGTTGACATTTGAAGTCGTGGATTTCCAGAGTGCGTATCATGCAATTTTGGGTAGGCCAGTGTATGCATGCTTTATGGCTCGACCATGCTATGTGTACCTCAAACTGAAGATGCCTGGCCCCAAAGGTGTGATCACAGTTACAGGCAATCGACAGAAGGCTGAGGAGTGTTTTCAGAAAGGCTCCAAGATCACCGATGAACAAATGGCAGCAGTTGAGTTCCAAGAATATCAGAAGAACGCAGATCCGAGTGATTTGCTCAGAGCCAAGAAACCTGCCACAGATTCTGCATTCCAATCGATTGGTGAGACGAAGCCAGTTCATATTCACCCGACGGATCCCGATGCCGCACCGACCCATATATCAACAACACTCGACAGCAAATAGGAAGAAGCGCTCGTCCAGTTCTTCCGTGAGAACTGGGACATCTTTGCATGGAAACCTTCTGACATGCCAGGTGTGCCCAAAGGACTGGCCGAGCACCGTTTGCGTGTCGACGCCAAAATAAAACCCGTCAAAGAACACCGTCGGCGGTCCGCCATGCAGAAGAGGAAAGCAATTGGTGAAGAAGTGGCTCGACTGTTGGCAGCAGAGTTCATCCGTGAAATCTACCACCGAGTGGTTAGCCAATGTAGTCATGGTTCCTAAGAAGGATAATTCACTTCGTATGTGCATTGATTTCAAGCATATCAATCGGTCCTGCCCGAAAGATCACTTCCCTCTCCCTCGCATCGATCAGATTGTTGACTCGACTATGGGGTGTGAGCGCTTGTCTTTCTTAGATGCGTATTCCGGATACCATCAGATCCAACTATATGGTCCTGATGAAATAAAAACAGCCTTCATCACCCCATTCAGGTGCTTTTGCTATGTCACCATGCCTTTTGGTTTGAAAAATGCCGGAGCCACATTCATGAGAATGATTCAGAAGTGCCTGCTCACTCAAATCAGTCGGAATGAGGAAGCGTACATGGATGACATTGTGGTCAAGTCTCGCAAAGGTTCCGACCTATTGACTGACCTTGCAGAAACCTTTGCCAACCTAAGAAGGTACGATATCAAGCTTAATCCGTCAAAATGCACGTTCGGAGTTTCAGGAGGAAAGTTACTCGGTTTTCTCATTTCCGAATGAGGGATCGATGCCAATCGAGAAAAAGTTGATACCATCCTCGGAATGAAACGCCCCGTGCGAGTGCATGACATTCAGAAGCTGACTGGTTGTCTGGCCGTCCTGAGTCGATTCATTTCTCGTCTCGGTGAAAAGGCCTTTCCTCTTTACCGATTGATGAAGAAGTCTGATAAGTTCGAGTGGACTGATGAAGCTGAAGC
This sequence comes from Triticum aestivum, assembly GCF_018294505.1. Taxonomy (NCBI): domain Eukaryota; kingdom Viridiplantae; phylum Streptophyta; class Magnoliopsida; order Poales; family Poaceae; genus Triticum; species Triticum aestivum. The sequence goes on along the minus strand of NC_057803.1, from coordinate 735,852,189 downwards.
AGCATTTGCAGAGCTCAAAACCCTGCTTTCCACCAAGCCGGTGCTCGCTGCGCCAATCAGCAAAGAGCCTTTACTGCTCTACATTGCATCCACTGGACAAGTTGTCAGCACAGTACTCACGATCGAGCGAGAAGAAGAAGGAAAAGCTTACAAAGTTTAACGTCCAGTCTATTATCTCTCTGAAGTTTTGACTCCATCCAAGCAACGATACCCGCATTATTAGAAGCTTGTCTATGGAATTTACATGACCATGAAGAAGCTCTAACCACTCCATGACAGTCGTTAGCGACGCGCCATTATCTGAAATTCTGAATAACAGAGACGCAACTGGTCGAGTGGCAAAATGGGCGATTGAACTCATTCTATTAGATATCAAGTTCGAGGCAAAGAAGGCCATCAAGTCCCAAGCAATTGCAGATTTCCTTGCCGAGTGGATTGAGAAGCAACTGCCGACTCAAGTTCACTCGGAGCATTGGACTATGTTCTTTGATGGCTCCAAGATGCTGAATGGTTCAGGGGCTGGAGTAGTTTTGGTATCCCCCCGCGGAGACAGGCTTAGTTATGTTCTCCAGATTCATTTTGATTCCTCCAATAACGATGCCGAATATGAAGCACTTCTATACGGGTTGCGTATGGCCATTTCACTCGGCGTCCGTCGCCTTATGGTCTACGACGACTCAGATTTGGTGGTTAACCAAGTGATGAAGGAATGGGATGCCAAGAGCCCAGCCATGACAGGTTATTGCAATGTAGTGAGAAAGATGGAGAAGAGGTTTGAAGGTTTGGAGCTCCACCATATACCCCGACTGAAAAATCAAGCTGCAGATGAGTTGGCCAAGATAGGCTCAAAGAGAGAAGCTATTCCCCGAAACGTGTTTCTGGAACATATCCATTCGCCTTTGATTCAGGAAGATCCTTTCACAGAAGAGTCACCGCAGCCCAAGAGTGCCACGGATCCGACTGAAGTCGAAGTCCCAGCCGTGGTCGACTTAATCATGGAGGTTTTGGTCATCACTCCCGACTGGACAGTACCATACATTGCATACATTATTAGGAAGGAACTCCCAGAGGATGAAGAAGAGGCTCGACAGATCGTCCGATGGTCTAAAGCCTTTACTGTGATAAAAGGACAGTTGTTCAGAGAGAGTGTAACTGCAGCCTGCCAGATGTGCATCACGCCAGAAGAAGGCCGAATGATCCTTAACAATATTCACTTGGGACCTGTGATCACCATGCGTCCTCTCAGACCATCGTAGCCAAAGCATACCGAGCCGGATTTTATTGGCCGCACGCTAACGAGATGGCAAAGGAAATAGTGGACAAGTGTGAAGGTTGTCAGTTTTATTCCAACATGTCCCACAAACCCGCATCAGCTCTGAAGACTATTCCACTTGTCTGGCCTTTCGCCGTTTGTGGTCTGGACATGGTTGGACCTCTGAGGACAGGCAGGAGTGGATTAACTCATGTGCTGTTAGCAGTCGACAAGTTCACCAAATGGATCGAAGCCAAGCCCATCAAGAGCCTTGAAGCAAGCACAGCCGTGAGTTTCATGAGAGAACTTATATTCAGATATGGCGTCCCACACAGCATCATCACGGATAACGGCTCGAACTTCGATTTTGAAGAGTTCAAAGCTTTTTGCGCCTCCCAAGGCACGAGGGTCGATTACGCTTTGGTCGCCCATCCCCAGTCGAATGGACAGGCGGAACAAGCGAATGGATTAATTCTCAACGGGCGGAAGCCTCAGTTAGTGTGTGACCTCAAGCACACGGCAGGGGCTTTGGGTCGACGAACTCCCATCGGTGCATTGGGGTCTGAGGACAACCCCCAATCGGTCGACTGGACGGACTCCATTCTTTTTAGTCTACGGAGCCGAAGCTATTTTGCCGAGCGATTTGCTCCACAACGCTCCCCGAGTCAAACTCTTCTCAGAAGAAGAAGCAGAGCAAGCTCGACAAGATGCAGTCGACCTCTTGGAGGAGGAAAGAGAGATGGCCTTAATCCGGCCGACCATTTATCAGCAAGACTTACGTCGATTTCATGCCAAGAATGTAAGGGGTCGTGCATTCCAGGAAGGAGACTTGGTCCTCCGAGTGGATCAACAAAAGCCACACAAGCTCGCCCCCGCTTTGCAAGGCCCTTTCGTCATCACCAAGGTGCTCCACAATAGAGCATACCGTCTCTTCAACGTCGAACACAATAAAGATGAGCCGCGCGCCTGGAATGCGGATCTACTCCGCCCTTTCTATTCTTAAATGTTTAGACCGATCAGATGTAATAAGAAATACCTTTTAGTTTGACTATCAAAAGACATAATTTACTCCTTCCGAATGGTTTTTGTTTATTTCTTTTGTATACATTACCTTAGCTGCAAATCTATTTTGTCTGAGAAGGATCGATAAAAATCCTACCGAGTGATGAGTCTGCCTCTCACTCGGGGGCTTAGCTGCAGCCCAGTGCTCGCCTAAGTCATAAAAATCCTACCGAGTGATGAGTCTGCCTCTCACTCGGGGGCTTAGCTGTAGCCCAGTGCTCGCCTAAGTGATAAAAATCCTACCGAGTGATGAGTCTACCTCTCACTCGGGGGCTTAGCTGCAGCCCAGTGCTCGCCTAAGTGATAAAAATCCTACCG
>NC_057803.1:735831354-735849243 GCF_018294505.1 Triticum aestivum | reverse complement strand
GCCCAGTGCTCGCCTAAGTTTGAAAAAATCCTACCGAGTGGTGAGCGAACCTCCTGCTCAGAGGCTTAGCTGCAGTCTCTTACTCGCCTAAGTTTAAAAAAATCCTACCGAGTGAAGAGCAATCCTCTCACTCGGGGGCTTAGCTGCAGCCCGGTGCTCGCCTAAGTTTGAAAAAATCCTACCGAGTGGTGAATGAACCTCCCGCTCGGAGGCTTAGCTGTAGTCTCGTACACACCTAAGTTTTGAAAACCTTACCCAATCGGTCGACTGGAACGTCAAGACCATTGCTGAGTGCCTTGCTGATGAGCTGATCAATGCTGCGCAAGGATAACCAGATCAGTCGATCGTAATGTCAAGACGATTGCTGAGTGCCTTGCTGATGAACTGATCAATGCTACTCAAGGATCACCCGACCGGTCGACTGGAACATCAAGACCATTGCTGAGTACCTTGCTGATGAGCTTATCAATGCTACTCAAAGATCGCTCGATCAGGCGACTGACCATTCTTCTCCAGAAGCTGCATTAAACAGACGGACAATCATTCGAGAGAAAGGAAAATTTCATTTGAAGACAGATGCAATATGTGGGGTGATAAATCCGAAGTTTCTTAACCGCAAAATAAAGTGCTCGGGCATCAGGCCCAAAGGAGTTTTAACGATTACAAATCCACTCGGCATCCCGAGGAAAATAAAAGCGGTGACATAATGTTTTTAATCACTCGGCGGGAGAAGGACTGGCCGGGTCGCAGAAGCTGTCAAGATCGATGCTGTCGGCGATGCGAGTGGCTGCCTCGAGGAAAGTGTCCATGAATTCCTGGAAGGATTGCTTATTGGTGTTCGCCACACTGGGAGCTTCCAGCTTGTCTTCCTTGGCCTCCTTGCAGTGCACTCGGACCAAAGACAAGGCGACGTCAGCCCCATAGCGGGCAGAAGATTTCTTCTACTCTTGCACTCGGTCTGTGATCTGGTTTAGTCGAGTCATCAAGGACTCGAGGTCTTGAGACATTTCCGCCTGAGGCCAGAGCTCGGCGTCCACTCGGACCATCGCCGCCTTCAGCCGAGCCAGATAGTCGACTGCACAATCCAAGCGCGATTCCAGTCGAAGCAAGTTCATCGCGACTTCATCTTTCATGGGGCTGTTGATAGGGTCGAGACCTGTCTCGACCCGTCCAGTTTCAGCCTTGAAGTCCTGATAGAGTTCTATTTCATCACAACGAACAATGAGTCGACAGTATTGCAAATCCCAGTCGACGACAGTTATTTAACTGAATAGACATACCTTCAAGCTTCAGGAAAAGCTTTGCCGCAAGTTGTTCTAAATGAGACTCTAGCTTGCCGGTCTTGGTCCTGAGGCCCTCAACTTCAGCGGTCAAGTTCTCCTTGTCCTTCCTCAGTTGCTCGACTTCACGATTAGCGTCCGAGACAGCCGTCTTCAATGTCGCGTTCTCATCCTCCAACTTGCCAACTGAAGCCAGCTTCTCGTCCGCAAGCTTCATCTTCTCGCGCGCTTCCTTTTGAGCAGCTGCCAGATCCAGATCCTTCTGCTCCAGAGCTTCCTTCATCCTCTCTAAAGAAACAACACTCTTCAGACGAGACTGAAGTTGGCGATTTTCACTACGCACATCTGCTTGTGTGAATTCACTCGGTTCAAAGAGACTGAAAGAAAATCCAGCGCCAAGTGTGAAGCTACAAAGCAGACAAAATGATCGAGTGATTACCTCCCATGATGGCCGTTTCTTCTTGAGCATTCTTCAGATTCTTCTTCGCAAGTTTGAGATCAAGTTCAACACTGATATGCTTCTTCTTTAATTCAGTGAAACGAGCTCCAAGATCACAAGACCTCTGCAGCCAGAAGGACAGACATGTCAGTCGACACATACAAGTAATAGTGAAGGAAAAGATTTACTCTAAGACTACTGCCGAATCAAATATTCAACAGTAGTCTCGGGGACTACACCCAGTGGGTGCACTTGGCATGCCCCCACTGGATCAGATCAATACTCAGCGAGGAGTTTAAAAATAAATTAAAAAAAGAGACAGAATGATCAACATTCATCAGTCCTCAGTCGACTGTCAGCAGCCGACCGTGGTCTCGGGGAGTACACCCAGTGGGTGCACTCGACGTGCCCCCACTGATTCGGAAAGTGTAAAATCAGAGATTTCTTGAGTTCTAAATGAAGGAACACCTAGTGGGTTATCAAATATAAAGCAACGTTCAAAAGTTCGATTGAAAGTTTACTGACCTGGACATTGGTCTGATGGTTAGTGCTGGCATTGTAGGCTATCTGACTAGCTTCATGCATCACTTTCACCTGCTCCATGACAAGATTCGCCTGGCGAAGGGCTTCCCTAGCGGCACTCGGCGAGTTGTCCAGAGTTTGATATGTAGCAAAGAGGGATGGCTCCAGAGGGGTCAAAGTAGTGGCCGGGTCAGACGAGTGGAGTTGCACCGGTGCAGCAGGCGTCTGTGCAGTCGACCCCGATGGAAGATCAGTCGTCAACGGGTTAGCAAATGTGATGTTAGTCCGAGCAATCACCTCAGGTGCCGGTGTCGACTGAGGGATTTGGATCAAGTCTCCTTCTGCTCGAACCTCCACTCTTCTTCTTCATCTCTTGTAGAGGCACTTCTTCTTCCTCGTCATCACGGAGCACAACGATATCTTGCGGAGCTACATAAGAAGAGAAGTATCAAATTTTTAGTCAATCGACCACCCACTTAGTTAAACAGAACTGGGTTGAATGAACTTACCAGCTCGTGAGGTGGCTTCTTCGTCTTCTGGTGCCTTGTCAACGTCCATGTCAGTGGCAGCAGAGGCGGGGCTGGAAGGACACATGAATTAGTCAGTCATACCGATAAAACCTTCAGTCGACTTACAGAAACGCAAACAAGATACCCACCCTGAGGCAACGGGGACGTCCATCTTGATTCACGGCAACGTATTTCGGGTCTTGGAGGGGGCGACTTTAGACTGCTTAGCCACCTTCTCCTTTGGCTCCGGAGTCGACGTCCGAGTGCGCTTCTGGGTGGTAGCACTTGGAGCCGCACTCTTCACACGGCCGCTAGATGGATCGTGTTGCTACTTGGATCGACGCTCAGAGCGCGGCGGTGAGTTGACCCTCTTCCTCCTCGTCCGACTCCTCACTCTCTTCCTCCTCCTCCTCCTCTCCCGCGGACTCCCATTCGCCACTCTCCTCCGCACTGTCCTCCTCCTCCTGGTCCTGCGCCAAAGCATGTTCGCCGTTGGGCATTGAGTACATCTCAGTGAATACCTACAAAACAAATTGGTCAAAACAAGAGTCAGCCAACACCAGGCGCAGTCGGAACGCAAGCGGAAAACAGTCGGAACAGACAATGTACCTTATCGGGTGGGTTTTCACTTTCGAAAGGGATGACTCGCCTGGATCCTCTAGGGTTATTTTTATTGCCCGTGATACCCTTCAACCACTAGGCCACGGTGTCGAGTGGCACTTCTTCTGGATGGACCCGAGTGGAGTCGCCCGGTCCAGAATACAACCACATCAGGTGATCACGGGCCTTGAGAGGCTGGATACGCCGAGCGAGGAACACCTCCAACAAGTCCAGGCCAGTGACACCATCATTGATGAGCTGGACCACACGGTCCACTAACATCCTCGTCTCCATGGTCTCAGCAGCAGTAACCTTCAGTGGAGCAGGAGTCTGGACACGGTCGAATGAAAAAGGAGGAAGACCGATCGACTGACCTGGAGTCGCAACGTCCTGGCAGTAGAACCAGGACGATTGCCAACCACTAACGAATTCAGGGAGGGTCACCGCAGGGAAAGCACTCCTATTCCTCTTTTGGATACCTAAGCCTCCGCACATCTGGATAACGTGGGTTTTCGAGTCACTCGACTTCGCCTTTTTAACCGACTGGGAACGAATGGTGAAGATATGTTTGAAGAGACCCCAGTGCGGTCGACGCCCTAAGAAGTTCTCGCACATCAACACAAATGTGGCTAGATATGTGATGGTATTGGGGGAAAAGTGATGGAGCTGTGCCCCGAAGAAGTTCAAAAACCCACGGAACAAAGGGTGCAGAGGAAGCGAGAAGCACCGGTCGACATGAGTGGCGAGCAAGACACACTCACCCGGTCGAGGTTGTGGCTCCGTCTCTCCCTTCGGCAGCCTCGCCGCCCCCACTGCAATCAGCCCGGACTCCTCCAGCTCGGTCAGATCCTCCAGCCGGATCGAAGAACCGATCCAATCGCCTTGGATCCAGCCCGGCGGCAACCCCGAGCGCGATGACGATCCGCGGCTTGGGTTCTTTCCCTTCACCGCCCCCGTCGCCTTCTTGGCACGCTCTAGCGCCGCCGTCTTGTTCTTCACCATGGTGGGAAAGCGGCGGGTTCGGAGGCGAAGGCGCTTGGCGCGGCGGAGGAGCATAGAAGAAAGAAGAAGAGGCAGGCATGCATAGTGCAAGCACCCCGGCCCATTGCCTTATAAAGGTTCACTTCCGAGTGACTGACGCGTGGGGCCAGGCAATCCCATCAAATCTTGCTATAGTTGCGCGCAGCGAACATGGCGAAAAAGGTGGCGCGATAATCGAGGCATCTCTGCTTATCTGGGCCCCCCTTTTTTCGGTGCCCTCCTACCCGCGCGCACCCCCGAAATTTTGTATCCCGCAGAATCCGGGATTCCCCGCGGACAATCGCGCCCGAGATCTCGCACTCCCACATGACACTCGACGCATGAGGCCACCAGTTCAATCGACAACTTTCTTAATGGATCAAGGCAACCGAGTGTCACAGCCGGTTTTCCAATAAAAATATTTATTGATAAACCAGTCTTTTGAGTCCAGTATGAGAGAAATCCTCCTCACTGGTAGACAATTTCTTGATAAAATAAGCCAGTAGCATAAAATATATTACAGGGTTGAACAGCGGTCGCTCAACCAAATTATTACAAGCATGCCAATAATCATACATAATGGCGGACAGGACACAGTGGTGTGGAGACATACTACTGACTCATGGATAGGTTGGTGGTGGAAAAGCACAGCGGGAAGGGAAATACAAGACTCTAAGAATATCATTTCATCAAACGTTGAGGTGAGGCTCGATAAATTTATTTGGTAGCGGAAGCGGATATAAAACAGTGACCAAATCCAGGGTCGCACGAGACTGACTGGGACTCCTCTAAGTGTCGGACTCGCTATCGAACTCTTCATCCATGAGATCGCCTTCGTCAGCATCTGGCCAAATCAACAAGCCAGTGAGTACTTTGAAAGTACTCGCAAGACAGTTTAGACGTAAGATATAACAAATGCGTGCATGGATGCAACATGATTAATTCCTTAATGCACAATAGATAAAATTGGCATAACGGGTAAGTAAAAAGGGAAACGGCGGTAGTCCGCCTGAAATTCCACAGAGCATAAATAAGGACCGATCGGGTGTCTGAAGCGACGCCTCGAAAGGTGAACAAATAAAAATAAGGAAATGATGCCACAGTCGGGCATCTTAGCGACACCACATAAAGGGCTTTAAAAGAAATGCCACGGTCGGACGTCTGAGCGACATCGCAGAAAGGGCTTTAAAAGAAATGCCACAGTCGGACGTCTGAGCGACATCGCAGAAAGGGCTTTAAAAGAAATGCCACAGTCGGACGTCTGAGCGACATCGCAGAAAGGGCTTTAAAAGAAATGCCACAGTCGGACGTCTGAGCGACATCGCAGAAAGGGCTTTAAATTCACCAGTAAACAATACTCATAATAAACATTCAATCCATGAGAATAAACGGGTTAGTCCATCCACAGGGATAATCATTCAATCGGACTTAGCACTCATGCGATTCACCGGAGTCTCTGTCATCAAAGTTGACAATTGATTAGGATAAGATGGAACAAAACTTGACATGGAAGAGATGATTTGGAGGAATATATGACTCTGCAGAGTTTGTACAAATTTTTTCCCACAGCCAACGGATTTCCGTAGTCACGAAGGACTAGTTCCGTTTATGGTATTTCAGAAGAAAACACAGCTAACCGGTACACACCCATCCTACCTCTCGATGCTAGGAATCACCCTAGTCATCGTCCAAGAAAAACTTTTGAGACGGGGAGATCACAATCTCGAATAGCATGGGATCAAATTTATATACGCGCGCTCTAAGGGGTGCCCCCCTCTCGGTCCCAACCGGAAACACCCATGCCCCCTGACCGGATGGCTGGCTTTAATCCAGGGCCATGGAACCATCATCACGGCCTCTCCTCATTGGTGTGTACCATGAAAGCGGTTTGCAACTTACTAAACCATATTCCTTGCGGAAAACATGTGGTAGTACAAGGAAGGAAATGATAGGTACTGGACCGATATGGTTTGACACTGAAGTCACATAGTCTGGCGTAAGACTGGCATGCTACAACACTGCCATCGTACCCATCCTCATGCCAACACATGGCCATTCATATTCACATTCATCCACGTATGGATCATCGAACTCACTCACCTTATTATCACATAAAATAACGTTCATCGGTATGCTCACCAACATGCCATGAAACTAACTAAATGCAAAACATGCCAAGACACTCATCATATCAAAAGTTCAAACATGCTTGCCTGGTTCAGAGTAGTCGGAGCCTAGCTCGGTGAAGTTCGCGGCTCCGTCACCTCCTTCGGTATCTCCGTGCTTAGGGCACCCTTCCGCGTCAGTTGATGGTGGTGGAGTCGGTCGGCGAGCACCACGTCGACGGCGAGCTTTGCTCCGGCGGACGGCGGCTCGGGTGGTCGAGGGGCTCGACGGAGAGGGCAGAACGAATCGGGCTGGAGTCCGAGGCGGGGCGAGGCGGCCAGAGCTGGGGGAGGAGACCTCCTCGAGGTCCCCCTAGTGGCCTGGCGGGGTGTTGGTGAGTAGTGGGGGTGCTGCGTGCACGAGAGTGAGCTCGGGACCAATTTATATAGGTGGTCCGAGGCGGTTGCCGTGAACGAGGATCACCGGCGAGCGATTACGGTGGCGCAGTGCTTGGTCGGGGTGGTTAGGAGGTCGAGCGTCACCACGGAGGTTCAATGGGTCCGTTTTGGTGTTAAACTGGCCGGGGTTTGGGTGTTAAGGGCGAGCTCGACGGAACGGTGATGGCGCGGGCCCGTCGGCGGCGAAGAGCGCGTTCCGTGCTTGCCGGCCACGGTGGCTGTGCTACGGTCGTGCGCTGGCGTGCATGAGGCCACGCGGAGAGCCAGGGAGCGATGGGCGGCGCGGAACGGCGTTCTGCCGTGGTGTGCCTCCTGTCGGCCGCCACGGGAGGTCCCGACGCCGCAGAAGACGCCGGCGAGGGCGAGCCAGCGCGCTACCGACGCCAGGAAGGCTCCACGCACGTGTGTGCAGCTTCGGACAAGAGGAATAGGCGGCGAGGAACGTGCCAAGGGCACTGTGGCCGCGTGACTGAAACTGACGGACGGAAGATGACACTGAAACTGAATTTTCTGAACTTTGAACAGTAACAGTGCCCACCAGGTGTTCGACCGAATGAAATTGGCCTCTAGTGATTTTTCCTTGAGCTGATTTTTGGTGGAGTGGCTTCTCCTTGCTCAAGTAGGCTGCATGATTTTTGTTGGAATTTTTGGAGCAGTGTGGATATGAATTTCACCAAATTTGGCAAATCTGGTCCAAACTTGCAGAGACTGTATTTTGAAAAATTTGAGAAGAGGAGGAGTGGATCAAGATGTTTCTGGGTTGTGGGTTCAAAGGACAATCCAGGAGAATTGGTTTGAGTTCAAAACTCAAATGAAAAAGTGTACTTGCTTTGAAAATCCCTCAGGCTCCAAATAATTTTCAGAATTGAATTGAGGGGAAAAATAATTAGAATAAAAATCCAAAACCAGTTTGGATTAGTTGGGACAGAGAATTTAGGTTGATCACAAGGGGGAGGGGAGGTTTTGGAGGGGTTTTATCTCAAGGGCAAAAATACAAAGCCAAGGGTGGCTTCAAAGATAAGAAAAACCCAAATTTTCATAGAGCTTCACTTAAAAAAAATCTCTCCTCAAAACCACAAAGTTTTTGATAAAAACCAAATAAAAATTTTGGAGTGTCACAACACCTACCCCCTTAGGAAAAATCTCGTCCCCGAGATTTCAGCTGATCCTTAAATAAGTGTGGATGCTCTGTCCGAAGAAAATCCTCGCTTTCCCAAGTTGCTTCACTGTCGGTGCGATTGCTCCACTGGACTTTCAAAAACTTGATGGTTTTCTGTCGGGTCCTCCTTTCAGACTCCTCTAATATTCTTATGGGACGTTCTCGATAAGTGAGGTCTGGTTGTATGTCAATGTTCTCATGAGATACTTGTTTCTCTAGGTTGCTTGCGCACTTCCTTAATTGAGAGACGTGGAACACGTCGTGAATGTCGGACAAGTCTTCGGGTAAGTCTAGCTAGTAGGCTACAGTGCCTCTTCGTGCCACTATGCAAAATGGTCCAATGAATCTTGGTGCTAATTTTCCTTTAATCTTAAACCGTTGCAATCCTCTCATCGGGGATACTCTCAAGTATACGAATTCACCGGGTTCGAAGCTGACCCTACGATGTTTCTGATCATAATAACTTTTCTGTCGACTTTGAGCGGTCTTAAGTCGGTCCCTGATTAGCTTGACTTTTTCCTCGGCTTCTCTGAGCATATCTGGTCCGAAGATGCGGCTGTCTCCGGTCTCTGACCAATTTAACGGGGTACGACATCTCCTTCTGTATAGGGCTTCGAAAGGAGCCATTTGCAGGCTGGCCTGGTAACTGTTGTTGTATGCGAACTCGGCATATGGCAGGCTGTCCTCCCAACTGGTTCCATAGGTGAGGACACATGCTCTCAGCATGTCTTCTAAAACCTGGTTTACGCGTTCTGTTTGTCCATCAGTCTGTGGATGGTATGCGGTACTGAAGGCTAGTTGGGTTCCCAGAGCCTGTTGTAATTGCTCCCAAAATCTTGAGACGAACTGAGTGCCTCTGTCGGAAATTATAGTCTTCGGGACACCGTGCAGACAGACTATGCGGGAAAGATAAATCCCGGCAAGCCTCTGAGTGGTGTAGGTTGTCTTCACTGGAATAAAGTGTGCTACTTTGGTCAACCTGTCAGTGATGACCCATATGGCATCATTCCCGTGTCGTGACCGAGGTAATCCGACAATAAAATCCATCCCTATTTCATCCCATTTCCACTCAGGTATTTTGTTAGGTTCCAGTAGTCCGGCTGGTCTCTGATGTTCAGCTTTTATGCGTTGACATGAGTCGCAATATGCAATGAAAGCGGCTATGTCCCTCTTCATACCGTGCCACCAAAATCTTTCCTGAATATCCTTATACATTTTGGTTCCTCCAGGGTGGATCGAATATGGAGTGGTGTGTGCTTCAGTTAAAACTTGCTGTTTAAGGTCTTCTATGTTTGGCACGCATAGCCTTTCTCCGTACCATAATATTCCTTCATTGTCTATGACGAATTCCGAGGCCTTGCCCATACTCAACTTCCTTTTAATTCCTTCAATGCTGGGGTGACCGGACTGAGCCTCTTTAATTTTCTCCACAAGGTGTGGTTGTATTTCCAAGTTTGATATGGTGCCTTCTGCTACCATTATCAAGTTGAGCTTGACAAATTCTTGATGGAATTCGGGCCTCAAGCTGTGCAGATAGTTCCCGTCGGAGCTGGGGTTCCGACTCAGGGCATCGGCCACTACGTTTGCTTTCCCTGGATGGTAATGGATACCAACATCATAATCCTTTACCAATTCCAACCAGCGGCGTTGCCGTAAATTTAGTTCTGGCTGCGTAAAAATGTATTTGAGGCTTTTGTGATCCGTATATATCTCACATCGATTCCCAAGTAGAAAATGCCTCCATTCCTTGAGTGCATGAATAACTGCTGCCATTTCTAAATCATGAGTGGGATAATTTTCCTCGTGTTTGCGAAGTTGCCTTGAAGCGTAGGCGACAACCTTGCCTTCTTGCATCAACACGCATCCGAGACCCTTTCTGGATGCGTCACAAAATACTTAAAAATTCTTGTGTATATCGGGTACAATTAATACCTGTGCTGTTGTTAATTTCCGCTTTAGCTCTTGGAAACTTTTCTCGCTGGCTTCTGTCCATTCAAACTTCTTATCTTTCTTGAGTAACTGTGTCATAGGCTTGGATATGGTGGAAAATCCTTTAATAAATCTGCGGCAATATCCTGCCATTCCCAAGAAACTTCATATGTCTGTTACGCTGGCTGGTGACTTCCAGTCAAGTACGGCCTTGACTTTCTCTGGGTCCACTGCTATACCGTCTTGAGTCAGCACGTGGCCTAGAAAACCTACTTGTCTTAGCCAAAATTCGCACTTGCTGAACTTGGCATACAATTGGTGTTTCCTTAGCTCTCCTAGTACAATCCTGAGATGTTCTGCGTGCTCTTCTGGTGTTTTGGAGTATACCAGAATATCGTCGATGAATACTACGACGAATTTGTCCATAAACTTCATAAATACTTTGTTCATGAGGTGAACAAAATATGCCGGGGCGTTAGTTAATCCAAATGGCATCACTGTGAACTCGTACAGTCCATATCTGGAGGTGAAGGCTGTTTTGGGGATATCTTCCGTTCGTACCTTCAATTGATGGTATCCTGACCTTAAGTCAATTTTTGAGAATACCTTGGCCTGAGCAAGTTGATCAAACAAATCATTTATCCTTGGCATCGGGTATTTGTTTTTGACTGTGACCATGTTAAGTGCTCGATAGTCGATACACAATCTCAGCGTTCCATCCTTCTTCTTGGCAAATAAAATTGGTGATCCCCAAGGTGAGGAGCTGGCCCGAATGTATCCTTTATCCAGTAATTCTTTTATTTGCTTCTTCAATTCGATCAACTCGGATGGTGCCATTCTGTATGGTTTCTTGTATATGGGGGTGGTTCCTGGTGCTAGCTCAATGCGGAATTCTATTTCTCGATCTGGTGGCATGCCTGGCAGCTCTTCAGGGAATACATCTGGAAATTCACACACTACTGGAACCTTGTTTAGCTCAGAAACGTCCACCTTATTTAATCTCGGTTGCCGGGGTCTTTTTCCTTCCTTGGCTGATACTCTTATTGTCTTCCCTTGGTGGTGTGTGAGAATCACGGTCCTATTGAAACAGTCGATAAAACCTTTATTGGTGGTTAGCCAATCCATCCCTAGGATGACATCCAGTCCTTTATTTTCCAATACAATAAGATTTGCGTAAAACTCCAATCCTTCAAACTCAATGACCACATTCTGACAGTAATTCTGAGAAACTTGCTGAAACCCGGGGGACTTGATTATTATGGATTTCTCAAAAGGAAGCATCGAAAAATTATTTTGCAAAGCAAAACTTTTCGAGATGAAAGAGTGAGAAGCTCCAGAATCAAACAAAACCATTGCAGGTATTGTGTTGATAGGAAACGTACCGAGTACGATATCCGGAGCATTTTGTGCCTCCTCTTTGGTTACGTGGTTCAGATGACCCTTCGTGTGGTTATTGTTGGGATTGAAATTGTTTCGTTTGGGCGCTGAATTATTGCCGCCGTTGTTCGGCTTTGGGGTTGAGTTCCTTGGCTTGGGGCACTGTTTGGCATAATGCCCTTCTTCTCCACAAGCGTAACAAGTAACGCCGGGGCGATAGGTGAATTCCTTGTCCCTTGCATGAAAATTCTTGATTGGGCGTGAGACATTGGATGAGAATTTGGGTGTCCCACCCTTTTTAAAATCTATCTTGCTTCGGTGATTGCGAGTGTGATTAGTCTGGTCCCTTTTTCGCTTGCGGATATCTTCCAGACTGCGTCTCTCATTTTCCAGAGTAATGGCCTTGTCCACCAGCATTTTAAATCAGGAAAAGTGTGCACGACCAGTTGGCATTTAAGTGCGGGCGCCAGACCGTCAAGGAATTTCTCCATCTTCTTGATTTCAGTCATACGCTCCTCATTGGCGTAGCGGGATAATAGGGTAAATTGACTGTTGTAATCTGACACTGTCATGTTCCTTTGTTTGAGGTCATCAAATTCTCTCTTCTTGATTTTCATAATACTCTTAGGAATATGTGCACCACGGAAACCTTCCTTGAAATCATCCCAGGTTATGTCATTTTCGTTGGGATGCATGTGCAGAAAATTCTCCCACCACGATGCGGCTGCTCCTGTGAGATAGTGTGGAGCATATAGTACTTTCTCGAGATCTGAACACCTTGCAATAATTAATTTCCTCTCCATATCTCAAAGCCAGTCCTCGGCTTCAAGAGGCTTGTCAGTGTGAGAAAATGTTTGAGGACGTGTCTTCTGTAGCTCAGATAACTTGGAATGTTGCTGATACTGTCCATGATGATTCCCCATGTTGATGACTTGGTTCATCATCTCGCGATGTTGTTGCTGACTCTGTTCATAAAGGCGGCACATTTGTGGAAGTGCCGATTCACTGCCTTGTTGGCTTGACTGTCCCTGAGTGAACTCATTGTTGGGTTGAGTATCATGAATTTCCTCTGGTGGAGTTGGCATGGAACGTGTCCAAGGACGAGACATTTTTCACTCTAGGAAAAATATTTTTGTAAAACTCTTAAGAAAAGCGGAAAGAGTCGCAAAAATAAAACCATAAATGCATAAAGCTGGCAGATATTATTAAATACCCAAGCTTACTTAAGAAAAACAAATCGACTTGCGCACGGAGAAGGACTGCTCATTACATATCTTACACGCGGGCGGTAATTATACAGTACATTACTCAGGATATGCGTACATAATCCTGACATGTTATTAAGGCTAGTGCACTTCTCCAGATCCTACATGATGCGCAAACAGGCTACTTCTCACAACCTATGCACATATCTTACAAAGTGGTACAATACACGGCAGCTAAGCGTACTCAGGCAGAGATGTTGACGATCTCCCTTGCCCTGCCGAGGGCGTGGCGTAGCGAGGTTGGGGACTCGACTTCCTCCTCGCTAATGGGCTCCATACGTGTAGTGTTGCGCAGAGCGGACGGAGCGGTTGCCAGGGGCGGAGCAACACGTACAGGAGTGGGCGCGAAGGTTGGTGTAGTGCGCGCTGGAGTGGGTGCAATGACTTGGTTAAATTCTTCGGTAGAAGGCAGGCGACGAGTAGGCGTAAAAGATGCTGATGACGAGACAAAAGTCGGTGGCGGAGCGATGGGTAGGAGCTCCCTCCTGTTGGCAGCACAGCCATGGACTGAGTCCATGCGGGTAGCTACGAAGTCGTCCACCAGGATGTCGAAGGCTGCCTCCAGGGCCCGGAGATACTCAATGAGCATCTCAAAAGCCTCGTCTCGTTCTCCTCTGGTGCAGGAGTATGCGTAGTGACAGGTGTAAGGCACATGGCACAGAAGATAACGGTAACGACGAGTCTTCATCACGGGAAGGACATCCCTGAGACGAGCTATCGCCTCGTGGGCTGCCATCTGCATAGCATGCCTCTCCGTAGGCATCGCTCTTCCCACGAACCGGAAGTGGCGTAACTCACCACGCCCTCCCCTGAACTGCACCGCGGCCTGGTACATGGTCAGACTGTCGTTGACTCGGTGCTGGTAGAGTGTGAAGACTGGGTGCACGGATGGCCCCATCGCGACCTGAACGATGGAAGAAAGAAGCTTGACGAACCCATCGGGCACGTTGGCGAAGGTCTGAGACTCGCAGCTGACGTCGGCCATCTACAAAAGTAGGCAAAATTCTGCAGGGTCAGATCATAAATTTATGCTGACTGACAGAAAATGACTACAATTGCAAAAGCATAAAATAGCCCTGTCATGCTAATAACTAATTAGCGATCGCACCTAGTGGCTTCCTACAGTCAGCCTGGCTCTGGTACTAAGCTTGTCACGGCTGATTTTCCAATAAAAATATTTATTGATAAACCAGTCTTTTGAGTCCAGTATGAGAGAAATCCTCCTCATTGGTAGACAATTTCTTGATACAATAAGCCAGTAGCATAAAATATATTACAGGGCTGAACTGCGGTCGCTCAACCAAATTATTACAAGCACGCCAATAATCATACATAATGGCGGACAGGACACAGTGGTGTGGAGACATACTACTGACTCATGGATAGGTTGGTGGTGGAAAAGCACAGCGGGAAGGGAAATACAAGACTCTAAGAATATCATTTCATCGAACGTCGAGGTGAGGCTCGATAAATTTATTTGGTAGCGGAAGCGGATATAAAACAGTGACCAAATCCAGGGTCGCACGAGACTGACTGGGACTCCTCTAAGTGTCAGACTCGCTATCGAACTCTTCATCCATGAGATCGCCTTCGTCAGCATCTGGCCAAATCAAGAAGCCAGTGAGTACTTTGAAAGTACTCGCAAGACAGTTCAGATGTAAGATATAACAAATGCGTGCATGGATGCAACATGATTAATTCCTTAATGCACAATAGATAAAATTGGCATAACGGGTAAGTAAAAAGGGAAACGGCGGTAGTCCGCCTGAAATTCCACAGAGCATAAATAAGGACCGATCGGGTGTCTGAAGCGACGCCTCGAAAGGTGAACAAATAAAAATAAGGAAATGATGCCACAGTCGGGCATCTTAGCGACACCACATAAAGGGCTTTAAAAGAAATGCCACGGTCGGACGTCTGAGCGACATCGCAGAAAGGGCTTTAAAAGAAATGCCACAGTCGGACGTCTGAGCGACATCGCAGAAAGGGCTTTAAAAGAAATGCCACAGTCGGACGTCTGAGCGACATCGCAGAAAGGGCTTTAAAAGAAATGCCACAGTCGGACGTCTGAGCGACATCGCAGAAAGGGCTTTAAATTCACCAGTAAACAATACTCATAATAAACATTCAATCCATGAGAATAAACGGGTTAGTCCATCCACAGGGATAATCATTCAATCGGACTTAGCACTCATGCGATTCACCGGAGTCTCTATCATCAAAGTTGACAATTGATTAGGATAAGATGGAACGAAACTTGACATGGAAGAGATGATTTGGAGGAATATATGACTCTGCAGAGTTTGTACAAAATTTTTCCCACAGCCAACGGATTTCCGTAGTCACGAAGGACTAGTTCCGTTTATGGTATTTCGGAAGAAAACACAGCTAACCGGTACACACCCATCCTACCTCTCGATGCTAGGAATCACCCTAGTCATCGTCCAAGAAAAACTTTTGAGACGGGGAGATCACAATCTCGAATAGCATGGGATCAAATTTATATACGCGCGCTCTAAGGGGTGCCCCCCTCTCGGTCCCAACCGGAAACACCCATGCCCCCTGACCGGATGACTGGCTTTAATCCAGGGCCATGGAACCATCATCACGACCTCTCCTCATTGGTGTGTACCATGAAAGCGGTTTGCAACTTACTAAACCATATTCCTTGCGGAAAACATGTGGTAGTACAAGGAAGGAAATGATAGGTACTGGACCGATATGGTTTGACACTGAAGTCACATAGTCTGGCGTAAGACTGACATGCTACAACACTGCCATCGTCCCCATCCTCATGCCAACACATGGCCATTCATATTCACATTCATCCACGTATGGATCATCGAACTCACTCACCTTATTATCACATAAAATAACGTTCATCGGTATGCTCACCAACATGCCATGAAACTAACTAAATGCAAAACATGCCAAGACACTCATCATATCAAAAGTTCAAACATGCTTTCCTGGTTCAGAGTAGTCGGAGCCTAGCTCGGTGAAGTTCGCGGCTCCGTCACCTCCTTCGGTATCTCCGTGCTCAGGGCACCCTTTCGCGTCAGTTGATGGTGGTGGAGTCGGTCGGCGAGCACCACGTCGACGGCGAGCTTTGCTCCAGCGGACGGCGGCTCGGGTGGTCGAGGGGCTTGTCGGAGAGGGCAGAACGAATCGGGCTGGAGGCCGAGGCGGGGCGAGGCGGCCGGAGCTGGGGGAGGAGACCTCCTCGAGGTCCCCCTAGTGGCCTGGCGGGGTGTTGGTGAGTAGTGGGGGTGCTGCGTGCACGAGAGTGAGCTCGGGACCCCTTTATATAGGCGGTCCGAGGTGGTTGCCGTGAACGAGGATCACCGGCGAGCGATTACGGTGGCGCAGTGCTCGGTCGGGGTGGTTAGGGGGTCGAGCGTCATCACGGAGGTTCAATGGGTCCGTTTTGGTGTTAAACTGGCCGGGGTTTGGGTGTTAAGGGCGAGCTCGACGGAACGGTGATGGCGCGGGCTCGTCGGCGGCGGAGAGCGCGTTCCGTGCTTGCCGGCCATGGTGGCTGTGCTACGGTCGTGCGCTGGCGTGCATGAGGCCACGCGGAGAGCCAGGGAGCAATGGGCGGCGCGGAACGACGTTCTGCCGTGGTGTGCCTCCTGTCGGCCGCCACGGGAGGTCCCGACGCTGCAGAAGACGCCGGCGAGGGCGAGCCAGCGTGCTACCGACGCCAGGAAGGCTCCACGCACGTGTGTGCAGCTTCGGACAAGAGGAATAGGCGGCGAGGAACGTGCCAAGGGCACTGTGGCCGCGTGACTGAAACTGACGGACGGAAGATGACACTGAAACTGAATTTTCTGAACTTTGAATAGTAACAGTGCCCACCAGGTGTTCGACCGAATGAAATTGGCCTCTGGTGATTTTTCCTTGAGCTGATTTTTGGTGGAGTGGCTTCTCCTTGCTCAAGTAGGCTGCATGATTTTTGTTGGAATTTTTGGAGCAGTGTGGATATGAATTTCACCAAATTTGGCAAATCTGGTCCAAACTTGCAGAGACTGTATTTTGAAAAATTTGAGAAGAGGAGGAGTGGATCAAGATGGTTCTGGGTTGTGGGTTCAAAGGACAATCCAGGAGAATTGGTTTGAGTTCAAAACTCAAATGAAAAAGTGTACTTGCTTTGAAAATCCCTCAGGCTCCAAATAATTTTCAGAATTGAATTGAGGGGAAAAATAATTAGAATAAAAATCCAAAACCAGTTTGGATTAGTTGGGACAGAGAATTTAGGTTGATCACAAGGGGGAGGGGAGGTTTTGGAGGGGTTTTATCTCAAGGGCAAAAATACAAAGCCAAGGGTGGCTTCAAAGATAAGAAAAACCCAAATTTTCATAGAGCTTCACTTAAAAAAATCTCTCCTCAAAAGCACAAAGTTTTTGATAAAAACCAAATAAAAATTTTGGAGTGTCACACCGAGTCGACTCCGAAGTACCAACGCAGGCGTTCAGTCTAGCAGGAAACACTCGCGGAGACACAAAGGCAGAGGACAGGTCCAACGTTGTCTTACTTTCCTCTCACACCTAGATCCATTCGGAGACTACTGATGAGGATACAGACCCGGGGTAGGGTCATAGGCTCGACCTATACGTCCTACCCAAGGTCACTACCCTTGAAGATGGAAAGACCAAGAGTCAACAGAAGAGCACCAGTCTCATATGTCGAGTGCAATCCACTCGACGGCCAGACCACTCGACGGTCGCTACCTATCGTCACTCGACCACAAGGAAGGTCACTCGACCGTATCGAAGACCAGTTGTCAGAAGAGTACGCAACGGCCGGATATTTACTCCTTAGTCTTCATGAGCATTAAGAGTACTTAATGCTGGCGTTACTAGTAACGCCCCTTACTTTATGTACATTAGTTCCCTTGTAACGGAGTGGGGCTGGGGTCCTGGCGCACTTTATATAAGCCACCCCCTCCTCTGGCACAAGGGTTCGCACCCTCTGTAATACAACACACATAATCCAATCGACCGCCTCCGGGCACCAAGACGTAGGGCTATTACTTCCTCCGAGAAGGGCCTGAACTCATAAACCTCGTGTGTAATACTTCGCCATAGCTAAGATCTTGCCTCTCCATTCCTACCCCCTTTCTACTGTCAGACTTAGAACCACGACAGCCGCTGCGGCGAGCCCAGGCAGGTGGGCCTTTTGTCCAGGTTAGTAACAACAACTAGGACCAAAAAGCATCCATGCAT
>NC_057803.1:735828904-735831039 GCF_018294505.1 Triticum aestivum | reverse complement strand
GCTAGTAAGCAAATGAAGGAAACCATTAAGTACAGAACATCATCATGAACATATACAGAGAGAAGTGATCGACCTCTCTTTCTCCGAGAGATTGGCCGAACAACAAGTTTTTGTATATCTATCTGACGCTATTTGCTACAGATATACAATATAAGATCTCTTACAAAAGAAGAAAGAAGAGTTAATATCTGTACATACCAAAAAAATTAATGCATCAATTAGCTAGTCATCACAGGTTTAATATATATATATATATATATATATATCTATATATATATATATATATATATATATATATATATACACACCTCGCCGAATTTTGCAACAGCTCGCTCCTCCGTTTGGTCACCGGAGTCGTCATCACGGACTCCTTCTTCCACCGGCATTCGGTCACCGGACCCATCATGATCATGTCCTTCCTCCTCCATTGTTCGATCACCAGAGCCTTCACCCTCTCCTTCCAGACCATCGGTGTCATTGAGATACGACAAGACATCACCTCCGCCGAGGATTATGGCCCCCAACAACTGTTCTGTTTCCAAGTCTCTTTGCTCCATAGTTTCTGGAAATATTACAACATGGAAATTAATATACAAACACGAGAGATGAATATATTAGTGGAAAACATAGACCTAGCTAGCTAATCACAACAAGGAATATTAATTAGTGGCCTCGATGATTCTACGATTTGGGGTGGCCTCGACAACGCTTCTATGGTTTGGGGTGGCCTCGGCAACGCTTCTAGGGTTTGGCCCGGACCGCCTCTCTCATGATTGTCTGACGTCCGGATCGCCTCTCTCATGAATGTGAAACAAGGGATTTAACAAAATGGCGCCATTCTGGATGTGGAGAAAATGGTCCCTATTTTTCCTGATGTCATCTACCCTTCTATATGTCACGTTGTCTAGTGTCAAAGAATTCAAGAAAACCATGGCTTCATCATTAGCCGGAAGTAACAGACGCATGATGGTATGAAGCTCTCCAAAGATATTTTGGAACGGAGCCCTGGTAGGATAATTCGCTTTTTGGTATGAAGTTCGGCAAGAGACTTCGAATATCGCTATTTGGAAGGCCTTTGCTGAACTTTGTACCAAAAAGTGAATTATCCTATCACGACTCCTTTCCAAAATAACTTTGGAGAGCTTGATACCATCATGCACCTATTACTTCCATCTAATTAAGAAACCATGGATTTCTTCAATACTTTGACACAAGAGAACGTGCACATATAGAAGCATAGATGAGATCAGGAAAAATATGGATCAACTTAATTATGCACATCCATAATGGGGCCATTATTGATAAATCTCTTATAAATCTCGAGAGAGTTTGTCGGGTAGGGGAGGGAGGGGGTAGGAGATCGACAACATTTTTTGTAGGGTTTGGGTGTCCTCGAGAGTTGGTCGAGCGAGAGGGGGTTGATCGATGTCCCCTCTCGACCCCTCAGAGATCCTCGACCCTCGATCCCTCAACGACCCACAACCCTTGACCCCTCGGCGACCCTCGACCCTCTACCCTAGTTCCCGACCCTCGACCGCTCAGCGATCCTCGATACCCTCATTCCCGATAAAAAATAAGAAGAGGAAGAACAAGAAGAAGAAAAAGAGGAGAAGAAGAAGGAATAGAGGGGAAGAAGAAGGAATAGAATAACAAAAAAACGAGGAGAAGAAGAAGGAATAGCGGAGAAGAAGCAAAAATAGAATAAGAAAAAGAAAGAGGAGGATAAGAAGAAGGAATATGGGAGAAGAAGAAAAAAATAACTTCTTCTCCTCTTTTCCTTCATTCTATTTCTTCTTCTTCTCCTCTATTCCTTCTTCTTCTCCTCTTTTTTTTCTTATTCTATTTTTTCTTCTTCTTCCCTATTCCTTCTTCTTCTCCTCTTTTTTTTCTTCTTCCTCTTCTTATTTTTTTCCTCCTCTTCTTCCTCTCCTCTTCTTCTCCTTCTTCTTCTTCTCCTTCTTCCTCTCCTCTTCTTCTTTTTCTTCTTCTTCCTTCTTCCTTTCTTCCTCTTTTCTTCTTTTTCCTTATTTTCCTTTTTCATCTCCACTAACCTAAAATGTACTAACCTAAAATGCACTAACAGTACAACTGACCTAAAATGCACTAAATCAACTAACCTAAAATGCACTAACCTA
>NC_057803.1:735827926-735828894 GCF_018294505.1 Triticum aestivum | reverse complement strand
GAGAGGGGGTTGATCGATGTCCCCTCTCGACCCCTCAGAGATCCTCGACCCTCGATCCCTCAACGACCCACAACCCTTGACCCCTCGGCGACCCTCGACCCTCTACCCTAGTTCCCGACCCTCGACCGCTCGGCGATCCTCGATACCCTCATTCCCGATAAAAAATAAGAAGAGGAAGAACAAGAAGAAGAAAAAGAGGAGAAGAAGAAGGAATAGAGGGGAAGAAGAAGGAATAGAATAACAAAAAAACGAGGAGAAGAAGAAGGAATAGCGGAGAAGAAGCAAAAATAGAATAAGAAAAAGAAAGAGGAGGATAAGAAGAAGGAATATGGGAGAAGAAGAAAAAAATAACTTCTTCTCCTCTTTTCCTTCATTCTATTTCTTCTTCTTCTCCTCTATTCCTTCTTCTTCTCCTCTTTTTTTTTCTTATTCTATTTTTTCTTCTTCTTCCCTATTCCTTCTTCTTCTCCTCTTTTTCTTCTTCTTCCTCTTCTTATTTTTTTCCTCCTCTTCTTCCTCTCCTCTTCTTCTCCTTCTTCTTCTCCTTCTTCCTCTCCTGTTCTTCTTTTTCTTCTTCTTCCTTCTTCCTTTCTTCCTCTTTTCTTCTTTTTCCTTATTTTCCTTTTTCATCTCCACTAACCTAAAATGTACTAACCTAAAATGCACTAACAGTACAACTGACCTAAAATGCACTAAATCAACTAACCTAAAATGCACTAACCTAAAATGATATCTACTAACAACCTAAATGAAAAAATTAATACATATATGAACAAAAAAATTCATCATTACTCTCATTATGTATATCCATGCATACATATGAACAAGAAAACATCATATATATATGATCATCTACGGAAAAAAACATAATATGAAAAAAAACATATATGAACAAAACAGGGGAGGAAAGGGGGCCGGCCGCCATACCAAACGGGGAGGGGCGGCGCGCACCATTGGGGCAGGGCATG